>NC_060276.1:86722583-87022583 GCF_021613505.1 Equus quagga
AAAAAAAAAAAAAAAATTAAAAGAGGAGGATTGGGGGTGGATGTTAGCTCGGGGCTAATCTTCCTCAAAAAAACAAAAATAAAAATAGAGCCTATTAATTTTGTTTTTTTAAAAAAGCACTCACAACTGTGCGAGGACAAAACACACCTTCTGAAAGAAGGAGTCTACCAGATGAGAATGGCATCCAGAGCACAGTGGAGAGTGGTCACTAAGCCCAGGACCTGGACAAGAAAAGGGGACAGGGCTTCCTGGGGCCGCAGCAAAGCAGAGTCCCCAGGGGCAAAGGAACAGCCCTGGATGTGCTGCATGGGACTGATGGGCTTAAAGGAGAGGGAAGTGGGTCTGTGGGGGTGGGGCAGTGCCAAGGGGCCAGGTGTTTGTGGTCAGAAGCCCAGGGAGGAGCGGAAGGAACCCTGCCCTCTTTTTAATGAATGTTATGCCTTCACTGATCTCCTGGAGCGTCCCAAACACAATTATTGTTGTCTTTTTCTGTTCTGTAACATTGACTCCACCTGTATTGAGTTCATGTCAGATTCTTTATTTTGTTAGATGTTTTTTCGCTAGCATGAGATTTCTTCATGTGTTTTAGAATTTTTATTTGCACGTTCATTTGGAATGTCTTTTCCTTTCTTTTTGTTCTCCTTTTCTTTTGTTTTATTTTCACTTACCATTCTGACTTTGTCTGTCGAGCTGTTTGGCAATTGTCTCAGTTCAGCACCTCTTTAGCAGCAGGAAATTCAATGCAACTGGCACGCCTGCCTTTTATTTCCTGGGTTTGTTATACCACATACTATTGAAGAACCATTGTCTGTGGAAAACGAAACCACCACTTCCACACTGAATCTGTGGCATCTCTTGGAATGTGATTCTGTGCTCACTCAGACTTCTCTCTTACTGGCTCTCCAGCCATGCCCTCTTTCCAGGCTGAGGCTCCGGTCTCTGTGCGCACAGACTGCGTTCAAATTTTTGTGAATTTGACCCTAGTAGAGGTTTGGTACAGGAGAATGATCCTCTTCTTATCTCTACCTGCTTCGTCTGTACAAACTAATCTAGAAACTTTGCTTCCATTTGCTTGGGAGACAGAGAAAACCTTTCTGCAGTGAAAGAGAAGAACAAAGTAGAAATGCAAAGAGAAGCAAAACCTAAAGAGGAGGAGAGAAGAATTCATGAGTTCTCCATTTTCCTCAAGCCCTGTTCTCTGCCCTTCCTGAAGTTTGATTGTCTAACTCTTCCTTCAATTCCAGGACACACGTCAGTATCCTTATAATACCCCTTCCCTGTATTTTTTGCTTAAACTGGCTCCAGTGGTTTTCTGACACTTGCAATCAAAAGAGCTATGGTGAATATGTGTCTTTTGGGCATCCTTTGGTTCAGTGTGTTTGTGATTCCTGTGCCAAGCACCACTGCGCCCCAAACTCTGAGAATTCCTACTCCCAGAACTCCAGCTTTGGAGTAGCAATCTTGGCTCTCACTATGAAGTGGGAGAGTTTGGACCTCTCTCAATACAAGAAAACTTTGACAGGAAGACGGGGTTTGGTCAGGGAAACAGAGCCACTATGTGTATTGCAGGAAACCAGGGGCCTGAGGGCTTACATAGTGTGCCGAAGCCGGAGGAGTGAGGGTCTGAAGGCTGCAGCTAGGAGGTGGAGAAACAGTCACTGATGCTTCCAGCATGAAACACTGGACAGGGCAGGTGGTTCTCTGAAGTCCTCCAGGAATTGACCACAATTCTCAAGCGTCCAGAAATGACCTAACCAACTTCCTCTTCAGCAGCAAAATGATAACTTGGGAAGTTTGGGAAGCTATGGCATTTGAACATGATGATTGCCAAGTGGGGAATCACGGACAATTCCAAGAGTCTGGAGTTCACAGACAGCTCTGAGAAAATGGAGTTTGCAGAGCAGACCTTAGGAGTGGCCGGTAACCATGCAAAGTTGACAACTAACAATTGAGCCCAAGGACGTTTGAAGGCAAGAAAATTGTCACATATTGAGAGCCAGAGGACTTCTCCCAAAGCAAAAATGGCTGAACCAAATGATCTCTGTGGTACTGTCCAGTTTTAACATATGCTGAATCTTTAACATGGTGCAGATAGTGTCCCCTGTAGACATTATCAATAGCAAGAAAAGCATGAAAGGTTGTGGAGTTGGACCACTCTTAATAAAATGACAAGATCTCCTTGCACACTGGCACTGGAAGGCAATGCCCAATGTTTCAGCACAGTTTGTTTTTTTCTTATAACTTGAGCTTTCCTGGACAAACCAGCCCTCCCTCCAATCCTTAGCCATCTCCCATTGCTTCTACCCCTGACTTTTGTGCTGTTCCCTGCCATTGAGGCCGCACTCTCCTGCCTCAGCTTACCTGCTCAGTGCTGGTCCATGACTGGCATCGTTATTCCCAGCTTGGCTGGAGGGGATGGAAACACTTTTGCTTCCTCTGTCTCCTTGACCAATTTGCTTAACCAAATGCACAAGCACCTGGGACAAAGAGCCCTGCCTCCTCTCTCTTAAAAAATTACCCCACCTTTTTCAAATCCCTTCTTCAGTCAGCCTGTTTTGCTCTCCTCTCTTCATTGAATATGTAAAATCTTTCTTGTACGTTAAGAGCTTGTGAAAGATTTACTTGCCTTAGCCACATAATTTCCAGAATGTGTTAATTATGCATTACTCTGAGCTTTTGCTGCTAATGTCATTTTACTGGACTGGAGAGAAGGTACTTGCAGTGGTTACATAATCCTCAGACTTGCTGACAGGGAATTTCACCACCATAATGTGCTTAAGTTGGGGGGAGGGGGTCCTCATTTTTGATTCATTGTCCTGATGAAATAAAATCCTTCTGGTATTTTCTTCTTTTAGTCTGATGGTGAAGGAAGTCAGCATTTTCTTTTATCTGGGCGCTCAACTTTACTTCTGTGGACAAACATCATTGAGAGACTGAAGTAATATTGTCAATGGTCTAAACAGAGGACTCAAAATTCCTATACTAATGATGGATGGGTTTGTGGTTCTTTTTGTCAAAGTAAACACTAGAGCATCGTTTCATCCCCTCAAATTTTAGTTTCAAAAGGATGCTGATAAACATGGTGAAATTAATTGATCAGAAATGCTATAGTTTCTTCATAGTTGCAAATGGTATGACTATCAAATAGGCTGACATAGAACACTTGACAGCTCTTTCTTATACACTGTAATTAATCTTGAAGCCAAATTTGTCGATTTTCAAAAATAAGTCAGTGAAACATGCAGTTAACACATGGCGTGATTCTATGGCAAATAGACATGATGCGTGGTCCAGAGTAGGTTCATGCAGAAACCGGCTTTGCCTTTGATTAAATGGCAATGCGTGTTTATACAGCATCCTCCAAGTACTTAAGGAAACCCTGTATTTGGGGCTCAAATGCATGTACTACCACTTTGTCTTTTCAGCAGCATGGATTCAGTTGTTTTTGGTCAAGTATATTTTTGGGGTCCCTTCTGTACAATCACAGCATAATAAATTGTAGCTATTTAAAAATATGTCCACAAAATCTTTGACACTCTTCCTAGGTGGGTTCTGTGGCCTCTCCATCTGAATCTGGGCAGATCTTAGCAACTCATTTATAATCAATAGAATCAACAGAAGTGATCACATAACTTTTGAGGCAAGTTCATAGAAGGTCATGCAGCTTCTGCTTGGTTCTCTTAGGACACTTGCTGTGGGGGAAGCCAGGTGTCATGTAAGAAACCCAACCAACCTGAGACCCTTAAGCTGTTGAGGCCATGTGGAAATACTCTGGTCGACAGCCTCACTGAACTCCTAGCCAACAGCCAAACTGCCAGCCATGTGAGCGGGCCATTTTGGACATCCAGCTCAGCTGAACCTTCAGATGACCCCAGTCATTGAGAAAGCCCAAGCAAGACCTGCCCAGCTGAACCCTTCTCCAAGTCTGCAGTCAAATAGTTTTGAAAGAATTCTTCACCTTTAGGAGATTCAAAATGCACATTGTAACATTAAAGGCTCTGAGAAGTCCTGCGGTACAGAAATCTATTTACCCTAAATTTATATAGCCACGAAGCTATTTTGTCTTGAGACATCTATTAGCATCTCTTAGGTGAAACTAGGAGTCTAATTAACACATTTTGGGAAATACTGGCCTTCAATTATAGCTGGGGACTATAGCTTGGCTCAAAATTCAGACGGCGAGCCTGTTGCAGTCGCAGGAGTTCATTGACCTCATCTTAATAAAGAAATCAAACTTCCATGGGGAGGGATGGATAATAGGGAAGGGTGGAAGATCTGAAATATCATATCAGAAAATAAGAGGCTATTGATTAAACCAGTAATTATACACAAGTGCAGGAAATATGTTAGCAATCGTCACGAAGGAAGTTATTTCTGAATAAGAATTGAGTTTTAAAATGTCCTTTTGGTTCTGCCTCTTTTGGCTGTCAAAGGAGTGACAGAAACTCCTGACTGGGTCTCAGGGCAAAGCAATTATCTATCTGTCTATCTATCCACCTTCATTCATTTCATTTGAGTAAGTAATATATTCATGTAATATAAAATTCGCAAGGTACAAAGTGATATATGCTGAAAACTCTCCCTCCCACTCTGTCTTCCAACCACAGTGTTTCCAGTTTCTTGTCTATCCTTACAGGATTAACTTAAGCATGTATGAACAAATACACATATATGTTCTTAAAGAAAACATATAGTGGCATACTCTATATATTGTATCTGCACCTTGCTTTTTTATGTAAAAATATATATTTAAAGTCATTCCACATTCATACATGGAAAGCTTCCTTACTCTTATTTTTCCCACATCCACCTAATATTCCGTTGTATGGATGTACCACAATGTCATTAACCAGTCTCTTATTGATGGGCCTTTTCTTATTATAAACAACACTGCAATTAATAAACTTGGATGTGTACCACTTTGCACTTGTGCAAACATATCTGAGGATAAATTACCAGATATGGAATTACTGGGTCAAACGATGGCAAGCGTTGTTGGTGACTGGCCCAGATCTCTTTTATGGGACTGGCATACCCATTCCCTAGCTGCGGCAGATGTTGGCTGCTAAAACCTTACACCTGCTTTCTTTTCTGGGGAGCTGCTGTCGACTGACAGTTGCTGCCTGGCTCGCAAATGTCTTGGGTGTTACACACCCTTGTAGGGGCAGCCCTTGACCAATGACTGACAGATGTGTGGGTATAACAGCCCAGCCTCCTTGTTTGTGGGTAGGACAACCTCTGCGGTGCAATTTTCAGTCAAGAGCTCCTTGCGGGATCGGCTGAGGCTAGATTGATCTGAAACCACACCTTGCACTAGCTCCTTCCCCTGCCATCCTGCTTCCTTTACTCTCCTTCAGGCTTCTCCTGAGAGCATTCCTTCAATAAGTCATCTGCACAAGAATCCTTGTCTCAGCCTCTGTTTCTAGGAAACCTAGTCTAAGACAAATGGTAGGTGCACATGTAATTTTTATAGATTTCATAGATATTACTCAGTTGCCCTCCATAGAGGTTGTACCTATTTAGACTCATCCTAGCAATGTAAGAAAGTGTTAGGGAAAATCTTAACATCTTAATTGCTCATGAAATATCAGTGAAAGAATAAATATATGTTGTGTCTTCTTTTGTTGATGGTACATTTGGTGCAGTCTACCCATACTTTTTTTATTTGTTTGTTTCCAGAGGAACAAGGACACACGTCTGCTTAAAGAGTTGTACTGCCATCTCAACAGCCATGTGACCACTGACCTCGTAGCCCCTCCACTTGCTGTGGGTGCCGGGGAGTGCTGAAAAGTAGATGGCAGCAAGGGCCATTAGGAAAGGAAAGGGTTAGGAAGGGTGAGTGTATTTTAAAATATAGCAACATATAAGGACTGGTGTCTCAGTTTTTTGAAATCCTGACAAAGCATGGAATACAGATGGGAGGAAAATCTTTGGGACAATGGGAGCTTCTGCTTCTGGATCCAAACTTGGTCAGTGCTTTTAGGGAAAATATGGTTTAAGCTGCAGTGTGGTTTGCATAAACCAGAGGCAACCTGCTGCGGGCTTTTGGATTAGCCAATTTGGGATCCAATCCCAGCTCTGCTGCCTTCTAACCCTGTGACCTTATCTGTCTGAATCTCAGTTTCATTTTCAGTAAAATAGTAATAATAATACCTCTCTTGCAAAGTTATGAAGATTCAATGTGTTTGGTCCCCAGTAGGAGTTCTGTAAAGAGTAGTGAAAAGGTAGTAGGAATTGTGGTTATTATTGTTATTGGAGCACTCTCATCAATGATGATGAAAGGTTTCAACACTAGGAAAGTATGTTTAGTACAGAAGAAGGCCCATGAGAAGGGCTCCTGATCTTCAAGGGCCAAAGCCCCACTTTTTACCACTTCTTCACCTTGTCCTATTCCAATTCTTTTACACTAACAAAGGCCCATACTTCCCTCCCACTGCCTCAATCTCCCAGTTCATTCAGGGGCTGGTGCAGATAGCCAATAAAAGAAAGCCAGAGCATGTGGATGGCAGGGTTTTCTCTTCTGGTAAATGTTTGGGAAACCAATGACCTGCACCCAAGAGGAAGGACTGACTCCCTGTATAGTAAGGGGTCTTAATGGTGAGAAGTTTTCCATTTCCACTGAGGATGACATAAAAGGAAATGGAAAAGCTGGAGCAGAAGGGATTAGGAAGGATTAAGCAAGCTCTTCCAAGACCTTCAATGCTAGAAGATTCCGTACTGTGAACACATTGCCTCTGGGTTTATTTGGGTGTAGTCCAGCTTTATGATTCAGCATTGGCTTTGTGTTGTCTAAACCACCCGAAGGAATCCCCGCTCATAATACAAAATGCACATATTGAGAACAAAGCCAAGGATTTTTAAAAAACCCTTCATTATGTTTAAAATCATTTTGGGGGGAAGTTTCAGATTATCTTCTTTCATTATATTCTCCACTGTTGTCCTGCTCATAAATGTTGATGTTGCATAATGAGTAGGGTTGTGAACAAGTTTATTTGCTTATTTGCTTTGGTGGAGGAAGGGGAAATTTTTTGAGAAAAGAAAATTGGAACATTTGTTTAAGAAATGTTTATGCTGAAAGAGTTTTCTCTGTTTTGGAAAAATAAGAAAGCCAGATTTGTTGTGAGCCTTTCATGTTAGATAATAGTTTTAGAGTATGTCTTTACATCTTGTAAAATAATCATCGCACAAATTATTTATCTTCTTTTCCAGAAGAAAGTACTTCTTGGTCCCTACACTTGAGAGAACTTGCAGATGCAAATTGAGGTGGGGTGCGCCCCCAGCTTTTTGTTCTTCTGCAATAGGGAAGGCGTATCGGGTAAGGGCACACGTGCCCACGTAGCGTTCACCGGGATCCAGGCTGTCATGTTGCACGACTCCAGGGGACACAATTACATTATATCCTATGTGAATGGATGGTCCTGCAGTCTATGGGTATAGTGACCATATTTTTTTCAAGCAAAAATCAGGACAAATGGTCTGGCAAAGCATTGTTTATGGTCTGTGAATATATTTAAAAGGAGTCTTACAAATAGCTTTTAATGATTTATGTGACAAATCATTGTGTAGAAAAGAATGAAACTCTGAAATTGATGTTGTCCTGGGAATTTTAATGTACACTCACTACCTATATCATGAATAGTTACCATTTATTGAAGATTTATTATTGAAACTACAAATTAAGTGCTTTACAGAAATTATCTCATTTTCTCCCCAGGACAACTCTAGTTGGTGGGCACTATTAATCTATTCGATAGAGGGGATAACTGAAGTTCTGAGATGAGAAATAGCTTACCATGATTATGTAACTATAAGTGATGGAGCAGACATTCCTACCCAGGTTGGTGGAACCCATTCTCTTCGACAGTTGGACACTATACTGTCTCTCCTATTTAATGGGGGCTTTTTACTCTTTCATTGGCAAGTTTTGCTCTTTTATTTGGGTCTGGACTGCAGCAAAAGGCTGTAGTTCCATTAGGCCTAGAGATTTGCAACTCTCTCCTATTAGTGGAGAATTAAATATTCCTTAACTCTTCAACTTGTTCAGGACAACAAACATTTAATAAGAGTCTGCTTGGTACCACACACTGGGTTAGTAGTTACAGAATATAAGATTAATGAATATCAACACTGCATTCTTCCTACCCTCAAGATGTGTGGATTAGAGGGAAAAGGCAAGCACACAAATAACTATAATATAAGGCCAACTGTAATAAGTGACATATTTGAGAAGCTAATTGATATAAGAGTTTTGGGAAGGTAGAAATTAAATCTGGCTAGGGAGTCTCCCTATAGGAATTGGCATTTAATTAAAGCACTGGAAGATTGTAGGGCAATCGTGGTTACTATGGTTGTTTAAGAATTTACCCCCAAACACAGGAGCATTAAGGAATCATTTTCGTTTGCTACAAATCTTCAGGAATTCAGGAAGTTCTCAGCTGTGCAGTTCTTTCTTGGGGTCTCTTAAGTGGTTGTGATCAGATGTGACTGGGGTGCAGTCATCTGAAGGCTTGGGTGGCTGGACGACCAAGATGGCGCTCTCACAGGGCTTGTGTTGATACAGGCTGTCAGCAAGAACTCAACTGGGAGTTCAGCTGGGCTGCCAGCTGGAGTGCCTACACATGGCCTCTGTAGCATCTAGGTGGTCTCAGGCAGAAGTTGTTTGGACTTTTCTGACCTAGCCTTGGAAGTCACACAGCATCACTTCTGTCACATTCTATTGGTAACGAGAGAGTTGCTACAACCAGCCCAGATTCAAGGGGAGGGACCATAGGCCCCACCTCTGGATGGGAAAAGGATCAAGGTCACATTGTAGAAGAGAATGTACAGTCTGCCACAAGGGTATGACAAGTGGAGGTAGGGGAAAAGGCCTTCTAGTTGGATAAAACAGCAGGAGCAGGAAAGAGGAATGTTCAAAGTGTGTTGAAGGAATGGCAAGTTGTCTGGTAGAGCTGGGGTGAGGAGTATGATAAATTGGGGGAGACAAATTTGAAAAACTATTTTGGGTCCTATCCACAGAGGCTTTCAAAGCCAGAATATGAAGTCTGGATTTATTGAGGGGCAACCTAGTAATGAGATTAAGAGCATGGCTTTGGGGTCAGCTAGAACTCTTTCCAGATCAACCCTTTACCAGCTGTGTGACCTTGGGTGAATTCCTTACCCTTCCAGAGATTCAATGTTCTTACCTGCAAAAGGAGCTAATTACTACTTTGTTGCAGTTTTACTTCACAGGATAAGATAATGAATGTAAATCTGTTAGTATATAATAAAGGGTGGCAATTATTATTACTCTGATAGTAATAATGTAGCCAATGAGAGTGTTTGAAGATAAAGTAACATGATCATATTTGTCATTCAGAAAGATACCAGCAAGCAGCTAATAGGCCTGAAGTCAAGTAGACCAGTTAGGAAGAAATGACACTAACCTAGTTAAGAAGCCATGAGAACTGAATTGAACTGGAATGGTGACTGAGGAGGGCTTAGACAAGATGTTAAGGAGGAAGAGGTTTTATTTGGTGGCTCATCGGCTACAAGAGTGAGGAAGAGAGAGAACCTGACTTGGGTCACAGGTCAGAGTGCAGATCCTCCTGGTGAGGTGCTGCAAAGAGGCAGCATTTCTGCTGTCTAGGATTGTTCTTGCTCTTCACATAACAGAAGTGTCTTCGGCAAGATTCTAGAAGCAGAACCTAAGACAAGGATTCTTGGGCAAGTGATTTATTGGGAGGGTGTTCTCAGGAGAATGAGAATGAGGAAGAAGGATGGAGTAGAAGAAAACGTTAAGAAAGGAGTTGGTCTCGCCTGGAGACCAGCTTCAGCCGGATCCCACGGGGAGCTCTGGAGCTTGATTGTACCACACAATTAGTCGAACCTTGAGCCAAGAGAGCCTGCCTTTCATACCTCTCAGTCAGTCATTGGCATTGGGCTGCCTGGGGGTGGTTGGGTATGGTGTAATCTCCCTTGCCAGATGGCTCCATTTGGCTAAGAGCAATTCTCTGGAGAAGGGGGCAACTGTGAGCTCTCAGCAGCCACCACCCCTGGCAGCTGGGGAACGGGTGTACTGGCCCGAAAAAGGGGATTGGAGAGGCACCACCAGCGTCTCTTATAAGGGTCAGTATTGTGATCAGTCTGCTCGACACCTTTCCTGAGCCAGGGAACCAGTGCAACTGAACTTTTGCTCAGCATGCTTATGTTCATTATAGAAAACTCCTTTCGGCTGCAGGCTGTGATAATAACTAAGGTCTTGTGGTTAGGAGGTCATCTTTTCTTCTTAAAGGATCCTAGAGCATGGCACTGTGCACGTGTAGACTGCTGAAATGGAGGCCAGCAGCGAGTCTATAGGGCCTCTCGGCCTTCAGGTGGGCAGAGAGAGAGGGAGAGGGGAAGTGAGAGAAGCCCATAGAACAGACACACTTGGAGATGTGCGTTACATCGTGTTTACTGAAGAATTTTCTCCCTCATAATTTATGTACCTCTCAAAGGACCCAACAGGTGCTATTTATTTCATCTCTGGCTCTGTGATCTTCTTTCCCATGCACACCGGATTTGATTGAGATTAGACAAATCACTATTTTCTCTGAAATGGGAGACTTCTGAAGCAATCTCTGAATAAAGTGCATGACAAATTTAACTTTTGACATAGGTACTGTTTGCTTCTTTAAAGTCAATATAAATGATTAAACAAGAATAACTTATATAATTCAGAGTAAACACATACAAGCATACCAAATCTTTAGATGAATGGTTTGGCTGCCTGCCACCAGAAATCTCCCACTTCCCTTTTATTATTAGAAGTAAACACAAAACCAAATCAACACCATCAAGGGTTTGCCCACTTGGAAAGGATATTGCATTCTGGAGCAGGCCAAAGGTTACACTACTCAAGATGATTGTATATTGTTTTCTCTAAAGTTCATAGGAAGATAATAGTCATTATTTTCTGCCTTCATATCTGTTTTCCAGCACTCAAAGTCCGTCTAAAAGGGAAAAGCACATCTTTTGTGCATTTTGCAAAGTGGCCCTCTTTGGGCACTACTCTTCAGGAAGTCCTCCTACTGGACTGAGCCCATCTATTTATCACCGTGTTCTACTGTATTTTGTTATAGCAACCTGAATGGACTAAGACAACCTGGATTTAAGAAGGAGAGAAGATATTCATGAAAACCACTCTCAGACTATCACCACTCCTATACTGGACAGATAACTATGTAAGAAGAGATACTGGAGGTCAGAGGTTGTGTTTTGACCAGATGACCACAAATAAATGGTTTCCAAATTTGTGTCAGATGCCATCACATTGAGTAAGCTAATTAAGTCCTAAAGACTAAATGATAATGGGGTTTCTCACTTCTATCAAGATTAATACTCAAGATAGGTATGTTCTGTATGTATTTACAATGAAAAAAAAATCACGTTTTGTTGTCAGATGTGTAGTGAAAAGATGAAGGTTCAGGAAACCCCGACTTGGAGTGACATGAGATTTTGGACAAGACTTTCAACCTCATATTCTGTATCTCTAAAGCAATAATATTTGTTAGACTCATCACACAGTGTCGCAGGGAGCATCTAAGGAGATATAAATGGAAAGGAACTTTGGAAACCCCCGAGTGATGTTCAAATACTGGAAACTAGGGGACATAAAAGAATTATACATTTAAAATGTCTTCTTTTGTTCCATTATGTAAGAGAGATACACTCATAAAAAAATATAGAAAAAGAAAAAATAGGATAGCATTTAAGGGATTATTAGATTAAAAGTGATACCTCTTTGAGTTGGATGATATAGCGGGTTGAATGGTGGCCACCCAAAAGATATGTCTGAGTCCTAGCCCCCGGTACCCGTGAATGTGACCTCATCTGGAAAAAGGGTCTTTGCAGATATAATTAAGTTAAGGATCTTGAGATGAGATCATCCTGGATTGGGCCCTAAATCCAAAGACAAGTCCCCTTGTTAGAAGAGGAGAAACACAGAGAAAAATGTAGGGGAAGGCCATGTGAAGACGGAGGCAAAGACTGGAGTGATGTGTCTACAAGCCAAGGAATGCCAAAGAATGCCAGCAGCCACCAGAATCTGGAAGAGGCAAGGAAGGAGTCTTCCCTAGAAACTTCAGATGGAGCATGGCCCTATTGACATCTTGATTGCAAGCTTCTGGCCTTCAGAACCGTGAGGGAATACATTTCTATTGTTGTAAGCCACCCAGATTGTGGTAATTTGTTATGGCAGCCCTAGGACACTAATACAGATGCTCACCATAAAGAAAGCCCTATGAGTTTCATCATGCCGGAGAGTGGGCAGAGTATTGAAAGATAAGGGACATGTGTGGTTGACCATCTGAAATGCATGGCTTTTCTAATGAAAAAGTTTATTTTATGCCCTTTTGAAAGGAGAACAGTCACTTTAAATGGACCAAAAGAAAACAGCATTAAAAGATATAATAAAGGCAAGTTAGGAGAAGGTTGGGAAGGAAAGTAATCACAGGAAATAAAAAGATTCAGTCAGATGAGTGGCCTTATCTTGTATTAAGGAAAGGCTTTTGGCATAGAATCAAGTAGGTGAGCATTTCTTCTTTAAAGTGGAGCATGGGAATAAAAGAAGAAAGGGAATAGGAATGGAAATAGATAAGGGATAGAGGGAAAAAAACACCTAGATGATTCAGAATTTATACCACCTTTAGCTCAGACGTTGTCCTTTTCATTTAACTTTACATTTAGTCATGTTGAAACATTTTAGTAAAGTGATTGATTCTTATCAAGTAAAGTTGGAAAAAATTCATTGTTTACTTTGGGTGAGTCTGGGCAAAGAGAGTCCTTGGCTATTTGAACAACCTTAATGTGGTACCTGGCACCTACAGCTCAACCAGTTGAAGATCAAATTTATAATATGGATTTTCATGTCCTGGGACTGATCTCTTCCCCAAGAAGGATATTGAAAAGAAGTCCTGCCCAAGGCAGAAATCACCTTAAAGTCTGCCTGGTTCCCATTTTGTCAATCCCCAGCCCCCTTCATTTCTTCTTTTCTACTCACTTAGTACAACTCTATGGTTGTTTTGTTGTTAAAAAGAATATAAGCAACAGTTACCTCTAGGCACTTATATTTTCACAGATACCATTTGATTCTCATGATGATCTTGGGAGGTACCTATTACTATCCCCATTTTACACATGAGGAAACCAAGGAACTGTGACGTTGGAGGTACAGTGTGGTGAGTAGAAGTCAAACAGACTTGGGTTAGGTTTCTGGGTCCATATACAGAAATAAGCCATGTGACTTTGGACAGATAAGTGACGTAACCTCCCTAAGCCTCAGTGTTCTCATATGTGAAATGGGATAATATTCCATTTTCTTGTGTTCTAAGGAGATTTTATTTTCACTTCTTATTTTAATATTTGAAATTGAGATATGTCTTATCATTGCTTTGTCTTGTATTTTTCATTCTATAAAGCTGCTATTAAACTGATGATGTCTTACCATTGATAGCATTTGCTAATTGAGAGAGTAATGCGTACCCTCCAAGGTTCTTGTAAAGCTTAAAGATTGTGTATGTAAATGCTCGGTACAGAGTCAGAGCTCAAGAAATGTTGATTTTTATCACTTTTCAGTAACTAGGGCATAGACTATATTATTAGCAAGTGGCAAAGCCTAGATTGGAACCAAGTTTGTAACCACAGTTACAGAGCTCCTTCTCTTCTAGCCCAAAATTCTAGCCCCAGATAGTGAGGGAACCAGTTCATTGTATTAATTGTGAGTAGGACCCCATATCATGGCCCAGACTCCTTGATTCTCATAACTCTGCCTGCTCTCCCTAACTCCTACTATCTTCACCGGCGTAAATCACATTGAACCCATCAGTATTTTAAATTTGAAATTGTAATCCTTAAATCAATGCACACAGGACTTCCATAATTATTATTTGTTATATTAAGTTGTCATGTTATCTTCTGGATACTGAGCTTCTGGGACAACAGGAACTACGTGAAAGATAAAATAAGCTAAAAGGCAAATAGAAAGATAAATCTTAAAATTATTGAAATAAAGTTAAGCTTTTAGCCTATTCCAACGTCTTCTGTTTTGTGTTATTTCTTTTCCTCCCAGAGGGAATCAGTAATTCGTCATTGCACTAGTGATTGGTGCTGATGTTCCCCTACCCACTGAAAGTGACTCTGAGTTGGGGAGGGGAGCGTGACCACAAATCTCAACCAGAAAGTTGGTATAGTGGACATTTATTATTATTATTATTATTATTATTATTATTTGCCTGCCCAGCATCCAATCTTTCTTCTCTTCCATTGGAGAAACTCTGTCCCCCCTCAGTCCCTGTGATTTGTTGGGGGGTGGGATTCATCCTAGGGGTAGTTGAGAAACCCAGGCCTGAACAATCAGCACATTTTATCCCTTTGGTCACAATATTTAGTTTAAGAATGAGCAAATAACTTATCTTTTTTGTTTAATCTAGTTTGAATTTTAACTTTCTAATGCTGTCGATTGAAAGAGTCCATCATGACTAATATACTTGGAAATCAAGACCAATTGGCGATTGGAGACACCCCTAATAGCCATGGGCTGATGTTGTAACTAAACCCTTAATGAGGAGTTGATGGGGATAGTTTTTCAGGGTCCCCCAGCACCATCAAGGAAGAGACTTGCTCTGATGGACCAACCCAGGTGTAAAATTAGCCAGGCAGATATTTTCATTAGCAGTGAGGTTATTGTGGTACCACAAATCAATAACCTTTATTTAAACCACACAGCTCCCTCTTGAATCCAGTGTTTGCCAGCCAATCATTTCAACTTAATTTAGCCTTTCTTTTCTGGGAAGGGAGCACGTATAGCAGGTGAAATCCATGCTCTGGGGGGATTTGGTAGGGTAGTATTCATGAATAAATTCATGGTCTGATTTGTAAGTGAACCTCCCATGAATTTGATTATCACGAGCCAGTCCAACTGGTGAGCTCACTCTCGGATAATTTAACACATTCAAATTTCTGAACATGCAAATTTGAAAATTACATCCAAAACCGAAATGATTAGTGGCAAGTAAAGAACCACCTTAAAGATTACCTAAAAACGCCAAATTTAAAAATTACCTGTTTGTTGTTTTTCTTGAGGGAGGAGTGGATTTAGTGTTTGTTCCTTGAAATGCACTTCACTCATCTAAGATGCTGGATGCACTGTGTGGGCAATCAATGAGGGTTCGGGGGCTGATTGACTTGCCTACTTTTTTCCAAGATCTTAACCACCAAACTTTGTGATCCCATGTGTGGTTGCTGAGATATTAGCTGTGAAAAGTGGCCATCACAGCCCTGGTAAGATGTTCTAAGACATTACTTGATAAAGTGATTCAGCCTTTCAGAAAGTTTGTATCCATAACTACCCTGGTAAGACATGAGGTTCTAGAGAAAGGGATGGAAAGTTGAACATCCAATTTGTTTTCAAAATGGCTTATTGCAACATCTTCAAGACAAAGAATGCCATTTAGATGCTATTTCTCTTCATTAAGAAGACTTCATATTCCTATGTGAATTGGCAATACTAAGCTATTAATAGACTTGCCAGGATTTTTGCTTATTAAGTGCAACGAACGCTGACTATCTACCATGTACATGGCATGGGTTAAGTAAATGTTCCTTTTTACACAACCTAAGTGCAAGATACTGTCAAAGTAATTACATAATCATTTCATAAGCCAGATAAAGGCACTTACTGTAAAGGTTGTAATGTTTTTTAAATGTCAGAGCAGTAACTGAACAATTATAAGAGTTAGGGCACATTTTGTTATTAATTTGTCACTCTTACTATGACATTAACTTCCTTCCTCCAAATTGCTCATTTGACATTTTTCCAATCTGGAAAGTGTGAGGAGCTTTACAATGGACATTGTTGTATTTTTTTTTTATTTTCTTTTTTATGATTTTTTTTTTAAAAAAAAGCCATACAAATTCAGCGCAAATACCTTCTTGTTGTAAAAAATTTTTGAATGATGTAAAAGCAAATGTCCCCTTTCATTCCTATCCAATCTTACTCCCCTTTCCAGAAGCTACACTGTTATCTACTTCCAGCCCCTTCTCTATGCATTTATGAAGAAATATGTGCATATATCAATGTATGGTTTTATTTTTGTATGTGTGTTTATAAATTAGATTGTAGTGTATGTACTACTTTGAAACTTGCCTTTTTCACTTAATGGGATGTGTTAGGGATCTTTCCATATCAGTATATGTATATTTATTCATACAATCATTCAACAAATATTTACTGAGTACTACTGTAGATTTTATTGTTGTTTAGCAAGCAGTCACTCTCCTTTCTCCAGCTCCTTCGTGAAGGAGTGTATTTCCCTGCCCCGTTGATGGGGAGCTTGCTCATATGACTTGCTTAGGCTGATGGAATGTGGGTGGTAGAATGACAGTTTGCCAGATCCTAGCAGAAGCTTTAGAGGCATTGCAAGTTATGCTAGCCTTCTTGGGCTCCTGCCCTCCACTAAAAGGATAGTATGTCCCCCACGTTCTTCAGCCTGTGCCCTCCCTCCAGGAGGACACATGGAGCAGACCTGAACTCAACCCATAGCCTTGAACAGATTTGCTACAGTTGACTGTAGAACAGTGAACAGTAAGTAAACATTTGTTTCTATAAGCCATTGAGATTTTGGAATTTTTGTAGCTCAGCATGATCATAGCAAAACCTAACTAACTGATACAAATACTTGCTATTTGCCAGGTATCGCTCTAGATGCTAGGAAAACAACAAAAATCCATACCTACATGGAATTTATATTGAAAAGATGGATAGCATTCCATGGAACAGTTGAACCATGGTAAGATATTGTCTCTTTTTCAGTCTTATAGGCCTTTTGTAGGAAGTGATTAGCATGTAATGTCTGTGTGTCCTCAATGCTTCTGCTGTCTCCCGCCCCTGCCTCCCATCACTACTGCCACCTCTTCAGTTCTCCCCTCTTCACCTTCCACCTTGACTGTGGAAGAACCCGTTGATTCTCCTCTAGGTTCTCTCCACTCTCAAATGTTCCATGCATTATAATAGGTGTAATTTCTAGCCATGACCTTGCTTCACTAAAAACTTAGTGACCCTATTTCCTTCTTTACAAAATAGGAAGTCTGGCCTTCAATGTCCACTCCTTCTCAACTTTCTAACTTCGTCCTTTCCTTAGTCCTGCATTCTCACGTTTTGCCAGATCAGCCTGCTTACTGCCCAAGACACACAACCTGTAGTGAACTTTGTGGTGGGCCACCCAGAATTTCCCCTTTGGGACTAAGGAAATCTCTCTCTCCCAGCTGCTAGGAGTATTGGTGGATGATGGCTTTCATATGAGTCCCTCTTCGGGGACTGCTCTCAGGTGAAGAGAATCACCTCACTTAAGATTCACATTCCCTTCCAGAGACAGCCTACATCCAATGACTGGTCAAAAGGGGAGGCTATAAAGACCTCTCCCCCTTGTCTCAAGGAAAGACAACTGTGAAAAGTCATTCCGGCTTCAGAACAATTCATGAGATTGGCTAAGGCCTTTTTTTGTGACAGCATTGCACCCCAACACCTTCCTTTGCCTAATTCTACCTCCTTCACTCCCCACAGAGGTTGAGCCCAAGGACCCTCCCTAATACATTTCCTGGATGCTGAACTCCACCTCAGAGTCTGCTTCCTGAGGAACCTGACATAAAACACATCCTGTAGGTCCTTGGGCCTTTCCCATACCTTGGGACCTTTGATCGTGCTATTCCCTCCATCCAGAACACCCTCCCTATAATCCTCTTCCATAGAGTTTTCCCTTACTCTTCAACCCAGAAGCCCTTGCTCTCCCTTCGAACTGCCCACCAGCAATGTTCTTTTCATACTTCTGTTATGGTGCTATGGGAGCTGGCAGGTTGTAAGAGAAGAGCTTAGATTTTGGAGTCAAGCAGACTGGTACTCCTCCACTTACTAGTTGTGTGACCATAGACTCCTCAATTTTTCTCGTCAATAAAATAAGAAAAAAAGGCTATTTCATGGGATTGTTATGCGCATTAAGTGAGATAACACAGATACAGTGCCTCATGCGTAAGAGGTATTCAAGTTCGAGATCCTCCTAACACTCTCTGTTCTTCTTCCCTTTATTATATCTTGTATCTTTATTGATACCAGTCATCTGTTGACTTGTCTCATCTGCCTATGGGCTTGGTGAGGGCTGAAATATGCCTTGCTTATGTTTGTATTTACCAGTGCTTAGCACAAAGAGCTTAAATGTTGTTGAAGTGAAGGCCACTTCTGGGCAAAATCTTCTAGTTTGTTTTTGGAACCAAGTATTCCCATGTTGTATCCCATAATTCATAAATTTATCACACAAATAAGGGAGTCCAGAATGTCTCTTTATGGTTTCTCAATAGGAACTGTAGCTGCAGAGAGTTCTGACAGCCCTCTGACTGGCCTTGTCTCTCATTGCAAACACCATATGGGAAGCCAAACCACAAACAAAGGTGCCCTTAGAGAGTTTGAACTCGGATAACAGCAAAGGAATTTCAAGGGAAACTATACGCATTGGTGTTTCTATGACTAAAGTTTCTTTTAATTTAATTTTTTAAAGACCATAGTTAAGAATTCTAAAATTATCTTAAAGGTTAGCACCAGGGCAAGAAGTGACCAAGTTAGCACAGGGCTTAGCATATGTTCAGGACATGTTTCTTGAAGGAATAAATAGATGGATGATGTGGCTGAGCCATGGGTGAAATTCTGAAAAAGGGATGCTTCCATCTTCTTAGATACACTCAGGTCACCTTCAGGGAAAATTAAAGGGCAGGGCTGGACTTCTCTATGTAACCACTCTTAGGTATGGTTGCTGCGGTAAGCGAAATGCACCTCTTGTGTCTGACAGCATGGTTTCTGAAAGGGAGCACAGATGGTGATAAGGCTGTAGTGCTGGAAGCGAAATTTATTTAAAACCTCAGTATAGCTTTAAGTCCAAGTTTCTTAATAGACATTAATGGCCCATGTCACAGGTTGGGTTCCCCTCAGAGGCAGACTGAGACTGAGTTTAGTGTGCAAGATGTTTATTAAAGAGAGCCCTTGAGATCAACAGCTATGGAAAGGAGAAGGAAGCAGGAGTAGGCAGAGGGAGAAGTTGAGCTGTGATTCAGGCCCAGTGACAGCTTTGGCCTACCCTGCTGGGAGCTCTAGGGCTAGATGTCCCTTCCAGGTTGTCCCAAGCTAGGCCAATATGATCAGGCCTTTATGTCCCTGCCTCAGTCAGTCATTGTGTATGGCTTATCCCCAGTATGGTGTGATTTGGGGTGAAGTGGTTCTCTGCAGCTGAGGCAGACCCTGAAGGGGCTGAGGGCTGTCTGCTCATTCCCACAGATGGGGTATCAAGTCCTTCCTTGTAGGGGAGCTAGGAAGTGCATCTCCATATTCACGGCCTGTTATGTCCTATCCCTCTCCCTCCTTTTCTCCTCTCCTTCTGCCATCCTTGCCTTCTCTTTATATCCCAGCAGCACAAAAGTGCTTGTAGCCTCCGTGCTCTTGCTCACGCTGCCTCTCTTCTTAGAAAGTTCTTCCCCTCCTTTGTTGGGCTAATCCCACTCATCCTTTAGATTGATCTCTGGGCATTATCTCCTCTGAGATGCTTTCTGGACTCCTCAAAACAAGATAAGATGCTTCTCCATAGTGCTTATAAAATATCCTGTGCCTCGTGCTTCTTTACCATTCTATTGTCGTGTGTCTGCTTCTGTGCCTGTCTCTCGTTCCAGGCTGGGAGCCCCTTCAGGGCCTAGCACCAGACAATGTTTGACTCAGACAGGGGGATTCAATTCATGTTTGTTAAATGAATGCTCAGATGGAAGAATGATGGGGCTCATTACAGCACTGGTATGTGAATACGTGGTCCTATTGGGTAAGAAGTTACAAAATAAGTCTATTATAACATCATGTGTGTTTATTTAGACTTTTAAACTTGTAATAAGTAGGTCTCTTAAATCCTCTGAATCCTTTTTCATTTGGCTGGCTAACTGTTTTGCAAAATGAACAGCATTTGTGATGCTTTTCTGAACTGCTGTTTCCCAACCAGCGAGTTGGGACACTTTAGTGGGTCACGAAGATACTCATGATGTGTCACAATATCCTTGGTTTCCTCATTCTCTGTTATCAATTTCTGGCAGGGTAGAATTAGTGGTCATGTGATGGAGAGAGGAGGTGGAACAACACAGGCAAATAAGTGAGTGTCTAGAGGTCAAGTGTTTCGGTTTGGGTGGCTATAGAGCTGGATCACTGAAGGGCTGGATGGGATGGAGCAGGAGGTGGGAGGCGGCACACCCTGCCTCGTCTCTATAGCCTGCTTTGCAGAAGGTTGCTGAACATGGAGGTTTCAAATGATTGCAAATGATGTTGCAACTGAAGCCTCCTAGTGTGGAATCAAGTACCATCACCATATCAGGACAAGCTGAGGATGGAAAATGAAGCAGAGGATGTCGACCACTCAGAGAGGCTTTTACTTGGTAAAAGGGGAAATTTGTCCTCTATATGTCTATGCAAAGAATGCTCACATATTAGAACTCTCATGGTTGCAAATGATAGAAGTTCACTTTAGGTCAAAAGGGGGATTTACTCGCTCATGTAGAAAACCCTAGTAAAGGCAGAGATGTAGCTGGCTTCTGGGAGGACAGGACAGAAGCTAGTCCCCCACTAGGGTGGAGAGTGACAGTTTCTCTGTCTCAGCTTTCCTTTTTAAGACAGGCTTTTCCACAAGACCAGACTGTGGACGACAGCAGCTGCCAGCTCTCATCTTACCAGATTTCATTCATCCAGTTCATAAAACAAATATCTATGGGGCACCAATTACATTATGGACATCGTTCTAGATGCTGGGAATAACAAGGGAAGAAAAAAAAATCTCTGTTTATGTTCTAGGGGAGGAAATTCAGGCAGTAAACCAAAGTAAAGAGGAATATTTTACAGTATGTTAGAAACTGATAAGTGCTGTGGAAGAAAAAAATCAAGCATAGAAGGGGGATAGGGAGTGCTGCGGGGTCGAGGGGGATGTTGCATTTTAAATAGAGTAGTCAAGGAAGGCCTTACTAGGGCGATGACATTTGAGCAAAGGCCATATACACATATATTCCTTTACATCTGTGGACTAGTTACAGAAAACAGAGCTAAGTCTTTTGTGAAGAACCGAGCCACAAGTAGATTTCATCCTGACACAGTGTCTTTTAGAGTCCTTGTCTTCCTTTTTAGAGAAGTTTCCTTTGTTAAAATATAGCTTCCTCAATTTCTTATTTACTGTCACAACAAATGACCTAAATGGTTCTATATTTGTGTGCCCGGTTTTCTCAAAAACTACCTCTTTAGAACGCTATCCTGATTCCCTCAAAAGAGAGAATGCGTGACGAGCATTGCATTATTTATGTCATCTCTGCTTCTGAGTGACTCTTGAAAATGCTAGATGGAAGTTTAGAAATCCAAACAGTAAAACAGGCTCTTCTGATATTGCTGTTACAATTACAATAAAAGAGTCTAAACACAGAAATGGTCTCCCTTTCACTTATCTGGGTGGTCTTTTATATTTAACCATGGTACAAACTCAATGAGTGGTCCTTGAACACTGGGCTCTTCTCTCTCATTTTTTTCATAGAAGTATGATATGATGACCTCTGCAACCATTTCAGACGATATTCAGTACTAAAATGTATATATGTCTCACAATGTTAATGCCCTCCCACCTCAACTTTTATTATATTTAGTACTCTTGGTTTAGATTGAGTGTAGTGTTTTCATCTTGCATCCTGGAAGGAGAAGCTGAATGTTTCTTTCTTCTTTGTTTACAAGCTTACCTATGGCCTTTATAAAATGAGAAGTGTAGACTTTGTCTCTATTGTATTCTCTCTGAGTACCACAAGATACACCCGGATGGGAATAATTGTTGTTAAGGCCCCATTCTGTTCACTGCTGATTCTATGGTCTACATCTTCTGACAGCCACAAACAAAAGAAGGTATGTAATCAATTTATAAGATATAAAGAAAAATGTAGCAAGTTCTTACCAAGCTAACTTAATAAATACTACTAGATCCCCTGGTATCTTTCTCCTGTTGGATCCCTTTCCATTATTCCAGAAGCTACTACTATCCTGAATTAATCTTTATTTACTTTTTCTATTTTATTGTATTACTTATTTGTTTTCTTTATCAACTGAGTTTGGATTATTTTGTACACACAAAATAATGTTTTGTAGATAACAAACACCCCTTTATCTACCATCTAGCTGAAGCAATAGACTATTACCGAGACCACTCAAGTATTTCTCTTTGATCTTAAAAACCACATCCTCCAGTCCCTTCCTAAATTTTCTGTTTATCATTTCCTTGCTTGTCTTTATAGGCTTTCTACATTTTTATGTATCCCTAAATAATATATTCTTCAGTTTCACATTTGAAACTTCATGTAAGTGGCGTAATATTGTATATACTCCTCTGTGACTTGCTTTTTGTGGTCAGCGTTATGAGTGAATCTAGGGCTGTGGGGACCAATTATGCTGGTTGTTTACTGCACAACTCTAGGGGGAGCTATTTGCTTTGAGGTCTTGGAAAACGGTACCTCCTGGAGTTGTACAGCATACAACTTGCTTGGCTGTACATGATGGCTGTGACAGATTGTGATTCCAAAGATGGCCACAAAAATCTCTCCTGTCTCACGGGCTCTTTTGCAATATGACCTCATCACGCCCTCATCAAGAGGAAGAGTCTATTTCCCCTCCCCTTGGATCTGGCTGGCCCTCTGACTTATTTTGACTAATAGGATGTAGCAGAAGTGATGTGCCGAGAGACTGCTAAGGCTAGGAATAGGAGATCTGTAGCTTCTGCCTTCACTACCTGGAATGCTCCCTCTTAGAAGCCAGCTACTACGTAAAAATCTGATTACTGTGAGACCACCATGTTGTGAGGCATCCAAGCTAACCATATGGTGAGATAGAGACCACTGGGAGGAGCATTTAGTTTCCAGACGGGTGAATGAAGCGTTATTGTACCTTCTAGCTCAGCCTAGTTACCAGTTGAATGCAGCTGAGTGAATGAACCCAGCTGATGCTATGTGGAGCGGAACTGGCCAGCTAAGCCCAGACCAAATTCCTGACTCACAGTATCATGAGAAAATAAAAATAGAATGACCCTTCAGAACACTCATAGTTATCCTGAGTTGGGCTGATCAGTCATTGGATGTGGCCATCTCAGTAAAAGAGATGACTTTGGACGAGGCAGTTCTTTGCAACTGGGGCAGTCCTTGAAGGGTTTGACAGCTGAAGGCAGATGGCCAACAGCACTTCCAGAAGTTGGGGCCACAAGGCCTTCCTTGAAGGGGGATCTTGGAAATGCATCACAGTGTCCACAAGTATTTTTTTGTATATGACTCTTTATTTAACTCTTTTCCTGTTGATGGATATTTGGATTCCTAAGATCATTGGATATTATCTTGTATTTTCTAAATACGTTAAAGTTTGCTGTTCATATTTAAATACTGAATGAGCCTGGAAATGATTTTTTTTTCATTGTATGAGGTAAAGATTCACTTTTTTTCATATAAATAACTTAATTTCCAATGACGCCTCTGTCATATATCAAGTGTCTCTGTATGTTTTGGTGTCTTGCTGGGCTATCGATTGTGTTATTATATTCTATTGGCTCATTTGTCTATCTCTAAGGCAATATCATAGTGCCTCAATTACTATAAATTTATAAGACTTGGAGCAAGTTTCCCTCAACATTGTCATTTTTCTTCAGGAATGTCTGAGCTATTCGTGACTCTCCTCTACTGTATAAATTTTAAATCAGTTTGTCAAATTCCACAAACCAAAAAATCTATTATGAATTATTTGTTGTGTTCTGTTTTCTGTGAAAATGTCTTTATTTTAGAAGCAGTCTGTATCTTACTGAAATCTGAGAAACACCAAATTGAGGGATTTGCTAACCACTTTAGTAGATTGAATGGTGCTCCTCCCCACCCCCCGAAAGATATGTCCACATCTTAATCCCTGGAACCTACAAATGTGAACTTTTTTGGGAAAGGAGTCTTTGCAGACATAATTAAGGATTTTGAGATAGGGAGATATCCTGGATTATCCAGCTAGGCCCTAAGTCCGATGTTAAGTGTCCTTATAAGAGACGCACAGAAGGAGAGACAAAAGAGAAGAGCAGGAGGCAAAGTGTCCGTAGAGGCAGAGATTGCGGTGATGCGACCACAAGCCAAGGAACACCTACAGCCACCAGAAGCTGGAAGAGGCAAAGAATGGATTGTTTTCTAGAGCCTTCAGAGAGAGTAAAGCCCTGCTGACACCTTCATTTCAGACTTCCGCTCTCTGGAACTATGAGGGAATAAATGTTTTTTGTTTAAATAAGATTCAGTTTGTGTAATTTGCTAAGGTAGCCAAAGGAAACTAATACACCACTCATTCTTTATTTTCTCCAAGCTCTTCTCCTGTATTGTTAGATCTCTAGAAAGTAACTTACCAGGGACATATTATTACCAATATAAATGTAAATAAATGTAAATGTCTTCACTGAATTGAAGCTAGATATAATATGTCCTGGAATTTTCTAGAATCTCTATGAGGAATGGCCACATGAAAAAAATGTCTGCATCTTCTGCAAAACAGCAGCCCTAGTTCCCAGGAGGTCAAAGATCATTCCTCTGAGTGAAATGTGTCCTCAGTCAATTCAGACAGCAGAGCATGGAGGGGAAAACCACAAGTACATAAATTCTGGTCAAGACAAGCCAAATGCATAGAAAAATCTTGTTCAAGCTTATTCAGGTATGCTGTTCTCAGGTTAAAAAGTTGATGCAAAGGCAGTGGGCATCTGGGAAATGGCATCCCTCAGCATGCCTATCACTTGAGTCACCTGCTCCAATCTGGGCTGGTTGCACAAGTCTGATCCACAGCTGTTGTCCCAGGATATCCCTTTACTGTCTACCTGGGGAATTCCGTCATCTGTTTCCCATGCTGCATCTCCTGTTTCCAGTGTCTCCTGTCTTCCCTTGTCTTGATTTTGTCTTCTAATTTTGGTGAGCACCTCTTCCAGTAGAAGCTTGGGAAATAAGTATTTTAAGAACTTGCATATCTACATGTGTCTTTATTTCCTTCAAAGTGGTAGTTTAGTCGAATCTAGAATTCCAGGTTGGAAATAATTTTCCTTTAGAATTTTGAAAGTATTGCTCCATTGTTTTCTTGCTGCCATTGCCGTTATAGAGAAGAATAAAACCTTTCTGATATCTGATCCTTTGTGTAAAGCCTATTTTTTTCTGTTCTACAAGCTTCTGTTTGTTTCCATTGTTTTGAACTTTTCACCATGTAGGTCTATATTCTTCCATTGTGCTGTGTTCTAAGTACGCCTTTTTATCTGACAATTCATGTCCCTGAGTTTGGAGAAATTTTCTTTAATTCTTTTAGTGATGATTTTCTCATCTCTGCTTTTCCAGGTGTTGTACCTCTTGGTCAGGTCCTTTAATTTTCTTAGATTTCTTTCCTCATCATTATTCCTCTTTTTGTCTTTCAACTTCACTGTCGAGTTTTTTATTTCTGCCTACTTTCCAAAAGCTCATTTTTGTTCTCTATTTTAATAATAGAATTCTGTTCTTTCATGGATGTAATATCTTTTCCAATCTCCTTTAATATATGAACTAGAATTATTTTTAAGTTTCTTTTCCTTGCATAGATTATGTTTCCTTCAGATTGCCTTCATCTATTTGTTTGTTTAATGGTTTGTTTGCTTTGGACTCTATCTTCCATATTAGAGGTTTTTCTGTGATGTTTTTTAGACCTTGTTTGACTGTTCATGATTAAAAGTCTAGGATTAAAAAGTTGATTGAATAATGCTACAATGAACATAGGGGTGCATATATCTTTTCAAGTTAGTGTTTTCATTTTCTTTGGATAAATACTCAGACATGGAAACAACCTAAATGCCTATCGTTAGATGAATGGATAATGAAGATGTGGTGTATATATGCAATGGAATACTACTCAGCCACAAAAAGATGAAATCTTGCCTTTTGTGACAACATGGATGGAACTTGATGGTATTATGCTAAGTGAAATAAGCCAGACAGAGAAATCCAAATACGATATATATGCAGAAGATAAAACAACAACAACAACAACAAACAGATACAGAGAACAGATTGGTGGTTACCAGAAGGGAAGTGGGGTTGGGGGAAGGCGAAAGGTTTAAAGGGACACATATGTATGGTGATGGATGGCAGCTAGACTTTTGGTCGTGAACACAAAGTAGTCTGTACAGAAACCAAAATATAATGATGTACACCTGAAATTTATATAACGTTAAACCAATGTTACCTCAATAAAAAAAATACTATTCCTATATTAAAACTCCCCCAAAAAAGTTGATGGAAAGATCTGACTAGATGAATGGAACTTGTTGGCTTTGAGCCTTACACTTAAGTGATCTGAAGAATTCCTAAGGTCAGCATCTTTAGGTCTTTCTTTGAGCGTTGGCTGAATTCTTCATAGGAGCATCATCTCATTTTCTGCGAGGAAGGCAAAGATTTGGCTGCCAGAGTTTTGCAATCCAACTGGGGAGAAAGCCTAGGCGTGCGGTGGGGTGGGACCTCAGTATTTAGCATTTAGGGATTTGGTGACACACTCCTTTGGTTTGCAGTAAGATACTTCTGCCTTCAAATGTGCCTATTGTCTGCAGTCCAGAGGCCTCCTGTTGACGTTGTATGGAGAATAAACCTTCATATTTCTGTCGGTTTGGGGAAGGACAGTTGCTTTAACTTTCAGTAAAGCTTTATAACTTTCTCTATAAATGTCATGCATATCTTTATTAGATTTATTCCTAAATAACTTTTTTTGCTATTATAAATGGTATATTTTGAAACATTGTGTTTTCCATCTGTTGCTCTTTTATAGAAATGAAATTAATTTTAAATCTTCCCATTTTAATCAACCATTCTCCATTATTCTATTAAGTCCAGTCATTTGTCAACTAGTTCTCTTGGGTTTTCTGTGTTATTAAATATTTTTCAAATAATGACAGTTTTTCCTTCTTTTCAATCCTTATGACCTGTAAAGGTTGTACATTCTCTTTCTCATTTTACTTAACTAGATAGGATCTTCAGTTTGATGTTGAATAGAGATGATAGTAATAGTTCTTGTCTTGTTCCTGATCTGATTTTAAAGGTGAAGCTCTCATGCTTCAGATTTAGGTATTAGATGGGTTTTAGGTTTTGGGTAAGTAACTTATATTAAGTTCTCTTCTATCCCTAGATTGTTAGGTAATTTTATTTCAAACAGGTATTGAATTACATCAAATGCTTTTACTGCATTTATTAAGATTATCATTTATTTTTTCTTTCTTAATCAGTGAATAAAAATAGTGGATTTTCTAATATTAGACCACTTTTGCCTTCCTGGGATAAGCGTAGCTCAGTTGTGATCTTCATCTATTCTGTGCATTGCTGGATTCAGTTTGCATACATTTTATTTAGGGTTTTTATATCTGTGTTGGTGAGTGATGTTGTGCTGAAGTATTTCTTTCTTATACTCTTCTTATCTGTGTTTGCTATCAAAGTTGTACTAGTCTTATAACAGTTGGAGAGCTGGAGAGTTTCCTTTCTATCTCTGTTCCTTGGAAGAATTTTCATAATGTTGGAAAGAGATCTTCCTTGAATGCTTGGTAGAACTTAACTACAAAACCATCTGGGCCTGATGTTTTTACATATTGATTTTATTTCCTCAGTGCTTATAGGACTACCCAAGATTTCTATTTTTCCCTGAGTCACTTTGGGTTGGTTATATTTTCTAGGAGTTTTGTCATTTTCTATAAGTTATAAATTTATCGACATTAAATTTTTCATAGTATTGTCTTTTCAATCAACCAACTTTTGACTTTGTTGATCCTCTCTGTTGTTTGTATTCTGTTTTATTACTTAGCTTTGTTGTTTCCTTTTTTCACTTTTCTTTGGGTTTGTCCTGTTTTCCTTTTACTAATTTCTTAAGTTCAATGCTTAGCTCATTACTTTTCATCTTATTTCACAGTTTTAAAAACTTTTGATTTTGAAATAATTGTAGATCTGCAGGAAGTTGCAAAATAGTACAGAGAGGTCCTCTGTACCCTTTACTCAGTTTCTCCCAATGGTTACATCTTAGGTAACCATAGTACAATATCAAAGTCAGGAAACTTTCATTGGTACAATATATGTCTATAGTTTTTTTCCACTGTATCACATGTATTGATTTATGTAACCACCATTGCAATCAAGATACAAAACTACCAAGATCTTCCACCTGCTAGTCTTCTAGAATCACACCTACTCCTCTCTCACCACCACCCCTAACTCCTGGTAGCTACAAATCTGTTCACCGTCTCTATGATTTTATCATTTTGAGAATGTCCTATAGATGGATTCATACAGTATGTGATCTTTGAGACTGATCTTTTTCACTTGGCACAATTCCCTTGAGATCCATTCAAATTGTTGTGTGTATCAATAGTTTGTTATTTTTTATTGCTGAGAAGCATTCTGTGATGTGGATGTACCACAGTTTATTCATTTATTGAAGGACATTTTAGTTGTTTCCAATTCTTAACTATTACAAATAAAGCTGCTATGAACATTTGTGTACATGTATTTGTGTGGACATAAGTCTTAATTTCTCTGGGATAAATACCCAGGAGTGCTTTTGCTGGATAATATGGTAAGTATGTATATGTTTAGTTTTTTAAAGAAATTGCAAACTATTCTCCAGAATGGTTGTAACTTTCTTCATTCTCATCAGCAATGTTTGAGAGGTCCATTTCTCCATATCCTCACCAGCATTTAATATTGTCATTATTTTTTTTATTTTAGCTTTTCTAATAATAATGTTTCTCTAATGGCTTCTTTTCATGTGCTTATTTGCCATCTATATATCCTCTTCAGTGAAATATCACTTCATTTTTTTCCCTATTTTCTAATTAGAGTGTTTGCTTTTTTACAATTGAATTTTGAGAGTTCTTTATATACTCTAGATACAATTCTATTGTCAGATATGTTTTATGAATATTTTCTCCAGGTCTATAGCTTGTCTTTATTCTCTTAGCAGAGTCTTTCACAAAGCAAAAGTTTTAAATTCTGATTAAGTTCAATTTATTGACTTTTTTCTTCTGTGAACCGTGCTTTTAGTTTTGTGTTTGCCTAGCCTGAGGCCCAAAGATTTTTCCTTACGTTTTCTTCTAAAGTTTTATAATTTTGCCTTTTATATTTAAATCTATTATCAATTTTGAGTTAATTTTTATATAAGGAATGAGGTTTAGGTCAAGGTTCATTTTATTTATTTATTTATTTATTGCCTATGGATATCCAATTGCTGTAGCACCATTTGCTGAAAAGACTATCTTTCCTCCATGGAATTGCTTTTGCACTTTTGTCAAAAATCAGATGGTCTTGCTCATGCGTTCTATTTCTGGGTTCTCTGTTCTGTGTAGTAACGCTATGTTTAACTTGCTCAGAAACTGAGTAAGTTTTGAGTTAGACAAGATAAAGGTAAGTCTTTTGAGCTGCTCTTCCAGGGAGCCACCAGATGAGTCAAAGCAAATAACTGTAATTCTTTGTGAATAAGGTTTGCTCTGCTCCCCTCCACACCAGTATCGGGAAGGTGGGGTGTTATTTTCAAGACTACTACTGAGCTTGGGAGTGGAGGATGGGACCACGAGTTGTTAAAACTCCACAAGGCTCACTGTTCTTACTGAGGTTCAGCTTGTTTTTCTTAATTAAGCACTCCCCTGGACACCGCAAACTTTTGGTTAGTTAGTAGAGTTTTGAAAAGATTGATTATGCCAGTTTTTTCATTGCTTTTAAGGAAAGGCAGACTTTTGAAGTTCCTTACTCCACCATTTACGCTGACATCCTTAGGTGTTAAATTTTGTAAAGTGCTTTTTCTGCCTCATTTGGTATGATCATATTATTTTTCTTCTCTAGACTATCAATATGTCGGTTTACATAGATTGATTTTCAACTACAGAACCAGCTTTGCATCTCTGGAATAAATCCTCTTTGTTCATGATGTGTAATTCTTTTTATACATTGCTCAATTCTATTTGCTAATATTTTAAGTACTTTTATGCCTGTATTCATGAAGGTTATTGATCTGCAGTTTTCTCTTTTAGACTATCTGTCTGATTTTGGTATCAGAGTGATTTTGCCCTCATAAAATAAGTTGAGAAATGTTCTCTCCTCTTCTATTTTTTGGAAAAGATTTTGCAGATTTGATGTTAGTTCTTTTTTAAATGTTTGACAAAATCCACCTGGAATTCGTTTTTGGTAGAGTTCGTGTGGGCCTGGGGATTACTTTCTTAGGAATTTTAAAGTTACAAATTCCATTTCTTTAATAGTTACAAGGCTACTCAAATTATCTGTTTCATGTTGGGTAAGTTGTGGTAGTTTGTGCTTTTTGAGGAATTGGTCCATTTCATCTAATTCATCAAATTTATGTGTGTAGAGTTGTTCATAGTATTTCATTATTATCCTTTTCATGTCAGCAGGGTCTGTAGTGATATTCCCTGTTTCATTTCTGATATTAGTAATTTGTGCCTTCTCTATTTTGTTGTTTGTCAATCTTGCTAGAGACTTGTCACTTTTATCGCTCTTTTCAAAGAACCAGCTCCTTGTTTCATTGATTTTCTATATTGTTTTTCTGTTTTCAATTTCATTGATTTCTCCTCTTATTTTTATTTCTTTCCTTCTGCTTTCTTTGGGTTTATTTTGCTCTTCTTTATGTAGTTTCTTAAGGAGATTATGTGACTGATTTGAGACTTTTCCTCTTTTTTAATATAAGCATTTAGTGGTAAAAATTTCCTTCTCAGCACTGGTTTAGTGGCATCTCACAGATTTTGATATGCTCTATTCTTATTTTCATCCAATTGAATGTGTTTTTTGTTTCCTTTGAGACTTCCTCTTTGACCCATGGATTATTTAGAAGTGTGCTGTTTCGTTTTCAAATGCTCAGATATTTTCTGTTACCTTTCTGTTATTGGTTTCTAGTTTGATTCTTTTGTGGTCAGAGAACACACTGATTTCCATTCTTTTAATTTTGCTGAGGTTTGTTTTATGGCCCAGGCTATGAACTATCATGTTTGTGTTCCTAAACACTTTATTTTTTTTATGGTGAAAAAATTTATATTTAGAATTAGTCTACTGGACTCAGTTTAGATGATCCCAATTTTGTTGGCAACATCCAAAGCATCATAGTCAGGAATCAGTCTAACGTATGTTTTCTTCTCTCCATCAGGCCTGATCTTGTTGACCTTGGCCATGTCAACGTTATAGATTTTCTTCACAGCCTGTTTGGTGCTTGTTGGCCTTGACATCCACAATGAACACAGTGTGGTGTTGTTGTCTATCTTCTTCATGGCTGACTCAGTGTTCAGGGGGAACTTGATGAGAGCATAGTGATCAAGCTTGTTACTCCTGAGAGTGCTCTTGCAAGGATATTGGGCTGTCTTTAGAGCTGTAGTGTCTTGGGCGACTGGAAGGTGGGTGATGTGTGGATCTTATCTTTTTCGTGGCTGTGGATGCCTTTCATCACTGCTTTCTTGGCCTTCAAAGCCTTTGCTTTGCTTTCGGCTTTGGGAGGGGCAGGGGCTTCCTTCTTCACTTTCAGTGCCATCTTCACACCATGGACACTTTAAAAGAATGTGTGTTCTGCTGTTATTGGGTAGAATGCTCTATAAATGTTGATTAGATCCTGTTGGTTGATGGTGTGTGAAGTTCTTATGTATCCTTGGTGGTTGTCTCCCTAGAAGTTTTATCAACTGTTTATAGAGGGGTGTTGAAGTCTCCAACTGTAATTGTTGATTTTTCTATTTTTCCTTTCAGTTGTATTAATTTTTGCTGCACATATTTTACAGCTCTGTTGGTTCATTCATAAACATTTAGGATTGCTATGTCTTCTTGGTAGATTGATTCTTTTATGTAAAATTCTTTTCTGCCCAAAGTAGTTTTTTTGGCTCTGAAAACTATTTTATCTGATAATAATATAGCCATTCCTGCTTTCTTCTGACTGATGTTTGGATGGTATATATTTTTCTATTCTTTTACTTTCAACCTACCTATATTGTATTTGAAGTGAGTTTCATAGTTGGGTTATGTGTTTTAATCCACTTTGTCAATCTTTGTCTTTCAATTAGCGTAATTAGACCATTTACATTTAATGTAAATAATATATTAATGCTTAAATTTGACATTTTAATGTTATTTTCTGTGTTTTGTTTATTTCTGTTTCTTGTACCTGCTCTCCTGTGGGTTACTTGAACATATTTTAGAATCCCATTTTGATTTATTTGTAGTATTTATAAAAATCTTTAATAGCATTTCAAAAATATATAAAAATAATACATGTTCATTATAACAAATTCAAATAATATATAAAGTAAGAAGTAAAAATAACTCCATTCTCTTGAAGAGGTACAAAATAAAATAAGGTTATCATTTTTTAAACTACCAGATTGGCAAAATTAAAAGAATGACAAGGTACTGGTTGTTGTGGAAAACCAGTTATCACTTGCTACATAGAGAGAAGGTAAGGAGAAAACAGAAATACAAAATTTTTAAAAAACCTTGTTAAAAAGAATAATATACAGCGCTAGTAAGCATGTAGGCCAGGGTTTCTCAACTTTAGCATTATTGACATAATTCTTTGTTGTGGGGGACTGTACTATATATTGTAGAATGTTTAACAGCATCCCTGGCCTCTACCACTAGATACCAGTAGCATCTCTAACCCCACCCCCACAGATTCTGCAGTATTTTTTAATATATCTTTTTGTATAGATTTTTAGTGGTTGCCCTTGGTGTTACATTATACATATATAAGTTATCACAGTCTACTAGTATCTGCATTTTACTAGTTTAAGTGAAGTGTAGAAATCTTATCTCCCTTTAAGTCTTTTCCTCTCCTCTGTTCATAATTGTCTTAAATATTTTCTCTACATCCATTGAGAACCACATCACATAATGTTACCTTTTTTGCTTCAAAGGTGAAAATTTAGAGGAGAAGGAAAAACTGAAGAGGAGAAAGAAAGTCTACTTTATTTACCTATATTTTTACTTTCTCTTATTTTTTATTTCCTGCTTGTGTTTTCAGATTTTTCTTTTATCATTTCTGTTCTTTTTCAAGAATTTCCTTTAGCTATTCTTTTAGGGTAGGTCTGCCGGTGACAGATTCTCTTAGTTTTCCTTTATCTTAGAATGTCTTGATTTCCCCTTCATTCCTAAAGAGTTTTTTAATTGCATATAGAATTCTAGATTCACATTTGGTTTCTTTTAGAGCTTGAAAAATTTTGTGTCGTTTTCTTATGGTCTACATGGTTTCTGATGAGAAATCCTTTGCCATTTGGACCTTTTTCCCTATATGTGAGGTATCATTTCTCTTTTATTGATTTCGAGATTTTTCTTTGTCTTTAGTTTTCAGAATTTTGATTATCATGTGCTGTGGCATGGATTTCTTTGGGTTTATCCTGTTTTGGATTTACTCAGCTTCTTAAATCTATAGGTTTATGCTTTTTGTCAAATTTGGGAAAATTTCAGCCATTAATTTTTCAGATACTTTTTCAATCCCAGACTCTTTCTCCTCTTCTCCTCATGACTCCAAAGACATAAAGGTTAGATCTTTTGTTATAGTTCTACAGGTCCCTGAGGCTCTGTTTATTTTTTTCCAGTGTTTTTTTTTTCCCTCTCTGTTGTTTAGACTGGGTAATTCCTGTTATTCTATCTTCATGTTCACTGATTCTGTCCTGTATCTTCTCCATTCTGATGTTCAGCCTATCAAATGAGTTTTTTTTTTTTAACTTTGGTTATTGCGTTTTCAGTTCCAAAGTTTCCATTTGGTTCTTCTTTTTAACTTCTGTTTCTTCACTGACACTTTCCATTTCTTTGTTTATACTTCCTTTTTTTCATTTGTTTTAGTCATATTCATAATTGCTCCTTGAAGCATTTTTGTGATGGCTGCTTTAAAGCTGTTGTCAGGAAATTCCAGTATCTGTTGACATCTCTTTGTTGGAATTGTTGATTGTCTTTTCTTATTCAAGTTGAGATTTTCCTAGCTCTTGGTATGATGAGTGATTTTAGATTGTATCCTGTACATTTTCAGTATTATGTTAGGACACCTTGGATCTTACTTAATTCTTCTGTTTTAGTAAGCTTCCTCTGACACCATACCTTCAGGGAAATATGGACACAACCTCTTTCCTGCCAGGTTGAGGGTGGAAGTCCAGCTGTCTCCCTCAGCCTCTGTTGACACCCTAGTGTTGGAAATGGCACTTTGTTACCACTAGGTGGTGGTGAAAGTCATGGCTCTCCAGTAGGCCTCCTCTGACACCATCCCAGCAGGGAGAGGGAAGAGTTCCCTCTTACTACCAGGTGTGTGTGTAGGGGGTGGAAGTCCGGGTTCCCCATGTGATTTCCACCAGCTCCATGGTAGGGGGCATTTCGCTATTGTCTGTCTGGGGTGAAAGTCTTACCTCTCCACTTGGTCTTCCATTATACTACCCTAGCAAGGGGCTTGGGGCACCTCATTATAGCCTGGAGAGGGTGGAAATTTACTGTCTCCCCTTAGTCTTTTCTGGTGTATGTGGTGGCGGGGGCACAGTTTTCTCCATGGTGTTTGGCTGGAATACAGTGTTTGTTGTCCAAAAGTTTTATATCTTGCTAGGTTGCCCCTTCCTGGTCCTTTGGCTAGAGAAAGCAAGCTTTTTTAGGGGCTTTTTGTGTCTGCGCCTGCTGGCATTTCTGGGTTGCCAGCTTCTCTAATACTCAGTCTGAGATATATAAGGCAAAAAGAATACCCAAGGAACTCATTACTGTGCTATTCCTCAGGTCCCAAGGTTCCTAACTGGTCTGCCTTCTTCCATTCCTCTTTCAAAGTCTTATGTTTGTTTTGTATACAGTATCTAGGGTTTTTAGCTATACTTTGTGGGAGAAATAGCGATAAGTGTCTCTATTCTTTTTTGTTCAGGACTAGAAGTTTCTATTCAACAATTTTTTATTATGTAACATTTTCATTGTTATTCAGTTTAAGAACCTCGTAATTTTTCTCATTTTTTTTTTATCAATGAGTTGTTTATAGTATTCTCAATTTCCAAATATATAGGATATAGTCTTTTGGTTATTTTACTAAACCTATTTGTTTGTGGGTGAGAAAGTTGTTTAAATGAATGTGCCTCAGTTTTTCACCTGTAAGGTGGAGATAATAATAGTTTTACTCTCATAAGGTTGTGAAGATTAAATGAATCTACCTGGGAACTTTCCTAAGAAACCATAGGCATGTTCCCCTCACCACTTTTTTCCTGATCCTTCTTCCATATAACTTCCTGGGGTAAGATGCTCTTTTTTAAAAATAAAAGTTTTATTGAAATATAATTCATGTACCATACAAATCACTTATTTAAGGTGTACAATTCAGTGGTTTTTAGCATATTTACAGAGCTGTGCAAAGATCACCACAATTTTAGAACACTTTCATCATCCCCCGGCAAAACCCATTGACTCCCCTTCCCTCCCCTGACCTAGGCCTAGGGACTCACTAATCTACTTTATGTCTCTATAGATTTGCCTAGTCTGGAAATTTTAAGTAAGCAAAATTATACAATATGTAGTCTTTTGTGACTGACTTCTTTCACTTAGCATGTTTTCAAGGTTCATCCATGCTGTGGCAGGTATCAGTACTTCATTTGTTTTTTTAATTGCCACATAATATTCCATTGTACAGTTATACTACATTTTATTTGTCCACTCATCAGTTGATGGACATTTGGATTGTTTCTACTTTTTGGCTATTATGAATAATGGTGCTATAAACATTCATGTAGAAGTTTTTGCATAGATATATGTTTTCATTTCTCTTGCGTGTATTGCTAGTAGTGGAACTCCTGGATCTTACAATAATTCTATGTTTAAACTTTCGAAGAACCACAAAACTTTTCCACAGTGGCTGCACCATCTTACGTCGCCACCAATGATATATGAGGGTTCCAATTTCTTCACATCCTCACCAACACTTGTTATTATCTGTCTTTTTTATTAGGGCCATGCTAGTGGGTGTGAAATGTGATGTCAATTGGTTTTGATTTGTATCTCTCTCATGACTGTGATGTTTCACATCTTTTCATGAGCTTACTGGCCATATGTATACTTTCTTTGGAAAAATGTCTATGAAATGCTTTGCCTGTTTAAAAAATTGAGGGTTTTTTGGTTGTTGAATTGTAAGTGTTCTTTATATATTATGAGTACAAATTTCCTATTGGAGATATGATTTGCAAATATTTTCTCCTGTTCTGTTTGGTTGCCTTTTCACTTTCTTGATAGTGTCCTTTGATACACAAGAGTTTTTCATTCTAATGAAGTCCCATTTATCTATTCTTTTTGTCACTTTTGCTTTTGGTGTCATGTCTAGGAATACAATGCCAAATCCAAGGTCATGAAAGAATTACTTCTATGTTTTCATCTAAGAATTTTTATAGTTTTAGCTATTAATGGTAGGTTTGTGATCCATTTTGAGTGAACTTTTGTATGTGATGAGAGGTAGAGGTGCTACTTTTTTTTTTTTAAAGATTTTATTTTTTTCCTTTTTCTCCCCAAAGGCCCCCAGTACATAGTTGTATATTCTTTGTTGTGGGTCCTTCTAGTTGTGACATGCGGGACGCTGCCTCAGCATGGTTTGATGAGCAGTGCCATGTCCTCGCCCAGGATTCGAACCAATGAAACACTGGGCCACCTGCAGCGGAGCGTGTGAACTTAACCACTTGGCCACAGGGCCAGCCCCAAGAGGTGCTACTTTTAATTCTTTGAAACCATTTTTACTACTTTTAACGCATTTGCTTCAGCACCATCTATTGAAAAGAATATTCTTTCCTATTGAACTGTTGTGGCACCTTTGTCAAAAATCAGTTGACTGTAAATGTGAACACTTATTTCTGGACTCTTATTCCATTGGTCTATCCTTATGCCAGTACACTGTCTTGATTACTATAGCTCTGTAGTAAGTACTGAAATAGAAGAGTTTGAGTTCTTCAACTTTGTTCTTTTTAAAAAACTGGTGTGGCTATTCTGAATCCCTTGAATTTCCGCATGAATTGTAGGATTAGCTTGTCAATTTCTGCAAATAAGCCAGCTGGAATTTCAGTGGAGATTGCGTTGAATCTGTAAACCAATTTGGAGGATTGTATTGATCTTAACAATAGTAAATCCTCTGATCCATGAATACAGGATGCATTTCCATTTATTTAAATCTTCTTTAATTCCTTTCAATGATATTTTGTAGTTTTTAGGGCACAAGTTTTGCACTTCTTTTGATAAATCATTCCTAAGTATTTTGTACTTTTCAGTGCTATTGTGTAAGATGTTCTATTGAACCACAGAGATGAGCACTATATCCTAGGAATGGCAGACCAAGAGTTGGAAGGAGTCAAGGCACCCTACACAGTTGAATATGCGAAGGGCTCTCTGCCACCTACCCAGTCTTTTGCACATATATGTTATTTTGAATCAGCTGTCGCTCACAGATGAACTCATTTTAATAAATTTAACTTATGTTGTGAATCATTCATTCACTCATTCAGCAATTATCTATTGAACATATAAAATGTCATAACATTGTGCTAGGCTCTGAATGAGATGAAAAGACATGTAAATCTCAGCTATTTAAGGACCTTTCAATGAGACATACACCTTAAAAAAAATTTTGAGCGATGACAAAGTGCTATTTGTCCATTCAAATTCATAGCACAGACCATGCTTACCTCATCAAGTCAGAGAAGGCAGAGGAGAGAGAGCGGGGAGAGAAGAGATCTCTGAGGACTGGAGTCTGAGAGGAAGATTTGAGGGAGGAGTCTTGACTTGGAAAAGGCGGTGGAATTTCAATAAGCAGAAGAGGCGATGCTCAAGTGTTTCCGATGGAACACAGGGTGAGAAAGAACAATGTTAACAAAACCTGGAAATGGGGATCAGGATGGCAAGAAATTGAAGTGACAGTGGAGAGAGGGGGCAAGGACCCGAGTAGAGAACCATGAACACCCAACTGTGAGTGGTCTGTGAGCAAAATGAATACCCTCCGGTGGCATGAGCTAGACTGGTTTGATTTAGTGTCACATCAAGGGTGGAATAGTGGAGGCATTGGGCCTTGAGTGCAGGCAATAAGTGGATACATTATCTTTAGGAAATTTTAGAACAATATTAAAGCAAACTAGAATTCTATCTGCTTTTTATTTTCACCTTGCATTGAAAATTCTAAACAATGTCAGTGGTAAAATGCTCCTCCCACACAAAATCTTTTGTCAGTCTAGGACGCACTGGCCAAAAGAAACAATGCAAACCACATATGTTATTTTAAATTTCCCAGTAGTCACATTAAAAAAGTAAAAAGAAACAGGTGAAGTTAATTTTAATAATATGTTTTATTTAAGCCAATGTATCCAAAATGCTATCATTTTAACACATAATCAATTAAATTATTAAATATTTTATATAATTTTTTTCATGCTAAGTATTTGGAATCTGGTGTATATTTTCCATTATAGCACATCTCAATTTGGACTACTACATTGCAAGTGCTCCATAGCCACATGTGGTTCATGGCTGCTGTATTAGACAGCACATATTTAAGGTTTAAACTAAAGCTATGGTTATGGTTGCATTGTAATAGTAAGTTAAAAACTTCAAATTAGCACAATTTTATTACTTATCGTTTAATAAACATTGTATTCTACATGGAAGTCAGTTTGGAGAACTCCCAGTTGTGTAGTCAGCCCCCAGAACGTGTGGATTCAGGCATGGGCGTTTGTTTGGAGAGTAAGTTCTTATTTTGTTTTTGTTTTTTTTCCTGCTTAATCAATGACGTTTATTAGAAAAAATAAAATTACATAAGAAGAAATACAAACTTTAACAATAATTATCCATTAATGTAACAAGTGTAAGAGGGTAAGCCTATCCCGGCATCTAGCGTGTATATCTGTCATCTTTATATTCATACAAAACTAGTGTTTTATTTTGTTGTTCCTTTTGATTTGGCTTAGATTCTATTTCATTAATTTCTGTTCTTTCCTTCTACTTGTTTTATTTCTAACTTCTTGAGTTACTTTTTAGCCTTTCATCTTTTCTTTTTTCCCCAGCTATATTGAGATACACTTGACATATAATATTGTATAAGTTTAAAGTGTACAATGGGTTGATTTGATAAATTTATATATTGTAAAATGATGACCACCATAGCGTTAACTAACATCTCCATCCTGTCACATAGTTACCATCTCTTTGTTGTGGTGAGAACATTCAGAGTCTACTCTCTGGGCAACATTCAAGTATATGATATGGTATCATTGGCTAGAATCACCATGTTATACCTTAGATCTCCAGAACTTGTTCATCTTCTAAGTGAAAGTTTATACCCCTTGACTAATATTTCCTCTACCCCTAGTCCCTGGCAACCACCATTCTACTCTCTGTTTCTATGAGTTCAGCTTTTTTAGATTCCACATATATTTTTTGTCTGACTGGAGAGTAAGTTTGTAATGGTTCATAATTATTAGAGCTGTTTTAGGCACAGTTTTTGTCTCTAATTCCTGTGGTACTCCATATTCCTGAGATTAAATAGTAGATTAAAAACAAGCAGTGACATCACAGTGATTGTAAACCAGAAGAAACAGGACATGAGATGGTAAAATTCTATCATTCGATGTTACTACTTGGAGTTTGTATTTGTTTTTCAAGTTTAAAACAGTGAAGCAAAGTGCAAATTGTGATATTTAGTATTTTTGTTAGTAAGTGAAAATATTAGTTCACACATAAAATATTTTTGTTATTTGAATAATTTTGTTAAAGTTGAAATATATTCTTTTTGATCATTAGTTGTTCATTATAAAACTAAACAAAACATCAAGAAAAGAATGATATTATATTTCCTCTTCTACAAATGAGTATGCTGAAAGATGATCCTTTCTGGGTGTCAGATTTAGTAGATAGGTGTCTTAGTCTGGGTTCTCCAGAGAAACAGAACCAGTAGGATATATATATATATATATATATACACACACACACACACATATAATTTATTATAAAAAATTGCATCATGTGATTATGGAGGCTAAGAAGTCCCAAGATCTGCAGTCAGCAAGCTGGAGGCCCGAGAGAGCTGGTGGTGTATTTCCAGTCCAAGTCCCAAGGCCTGAGAACCAGATTTGATGATGTAATTCCAGTCTGAGTCCAAGTTCAAAGACAGGTAGAAGACTGACGTCTCAGCTTTTTTTTTTTTAATTGAGGTGACCTTGGTTTATAACATTGTATAAACTTCAGGTGTCCATCATTATATTTTGATTTCTGTGTAGATTACATCATGTTCACCACCCAAAGACTAATTACCATCTATGTGCCCAGACACTCCTTTCACCCTCCACCCTTCCCCCTTCCTCTCTAGTAACCACCAATCTAATCTGACTCTACGTGTTTGTTGTTGTTGTTGTTTTTATCTTCTATTTATGAGTAAGATCATACAGTATTGGACTTTCTCCATCTGACTTATTTCACTTAGCATAATATGATCAAGTTCCATCCATTTTGTTGCAAATGCAAGATTTCATTTTTTTAATAGCTGATTAGTATTCCATTGTGTATACATACCACATCTTTATTCATTCATCCCTTGATGGGCACTTCGGTTGTTTTCAAGTCTTGGCTATTGTGAATAATGCTGCAATGAACATAGGAAGTGCATATATCTTTATGCATTTGTGTTTTCATGTTCTTTGGGTAAATACCCAGCAGTGGAATAACTGGATTGTATGGTAGTTCCGTTCTTAGTTTTCTGAGGAATCTCCATACTGTTTTACACAGTTGCTGCACCAGTTTGAAATCCCACCAGCAGTGTGTGATAGTTCCCTTTTCTCCACATCCTCTCCAACACTGGTTATTTCTTGTCTTGTTAATTATAGCCATTCTGAGGGGCATGAGGTGATATCTCATTGTAGTTTTAACTTGCATTTCCCTAATAATTTGTGAGATTGAACATCTTTTCATGTGCCTGTTGGCCATCTGTATATCTTCTTTGGAGAAATGTCTGTTCAGATCTTTTGCCCATTTTTTAAATGGGTTGTTGGTCCTTTTGTTGTTGAGATGTATGAGTTCTTTGTATATTTTGGATATTATCCCCTTATGAGATATGGTTTGCAAATACCTTACCCACTTGTTAGGTTTTTTCATTTTGTTTATGGTTTCCTTTGCTGTGCAGAGGCTTTTTAGTTTGATGTAGTCCCATTTGTTTATTTTTTCTATTGTTTCCCTTGCCTGGTCAGACATGGTACTTGAAAATATGCTGCTAAGACTGATGTCAAAGAGCGTACTGCCTATGTTTTTTTCTAGAAACATAGAAAAATGGTTTCAGGTTTTCCGTTTAAGTCTTTAATCTATTTGAAAATATGCTGCTAAGACCAATGTTGAAGAGTGTACTGTCTGTGTTTTCTTCTAGGAGTTTTATGGTTTCAAGTCTTACATTCAAGTCTTTAATCCCTTTTGAGTTAATTTTTGTGTGTGGTGTAAGATAATGGTCTTGCTTTCATTCTTTTGCATGTGGCTGTCCAATTTTCCCAACACCATTTATTGAAGAGACTTTCCTTTCTCCATTGTTCTTAGCTCCCTTGTCAAAAATTAGCTGTCCATAGATGTGTGGGTTTATTTCTGGGCTCTCACTTCTGTTCCATTGATCTTTGTGTCTGTTTTTGTGCCAGTACCATGCTGTTTTGATTACTATAGCCTTGTAGTATATTTTGAAATCAGGGAGTATGATGCCTCTAGCTTTGTACTTTTTTCTCAGGATTCCTTTGGCTATTCAGGGTCTTTTATTATTCCATATATTTTGGTATTTTTTGTTCTATTTCTGTGAAAAATGTTGTTGGAACTTTGATAGGGATTGCATTAAATCTGTAGATTTCTTTAGGAAGTACAGACATTTTAACTATGTTAATTCTTCCAATCCAAGAGCACAGAATATCTTTCCACTTCTTTGTGTCTTATATTTCTTTCAACAATATTTTATAGTTTTCAGTGTACAAGTCTTTCACCTCTTTGGTTAAATTTATTACTAGGCATTTTATTCTTTTTGTTGCAATTGTAAATGGGATTGTATTCTTAATTTCTCTTTCTGCTACTTCGTTTTTGGTGCACGGAAATGCAACTGATTTTTGTATGTTGGTTTTGACTCCTGCAACTTTACTGTGTTCATTTATTATTTCTAAAAGTTTTTTGGTGGATTTCTACATATAAAATCATGCAATCTGCAAATAGTGACAGTTTCACTTCTTCTTTTCCAATGTGGATCCCTTTTATTTCTTTTTCTTGCCTGATTGCTCTGGCTAGGACTTCCAATACTATGTCAAACAAGAGTGGTGAAAGTGGGCATCCTTGTCAGGTTCCTGTTCTTAAAGGGATAGCTTTCAGTTTTTCTCCATTGAGTATGATATTAGCTGTGGGTTTGTCATATATGGCCTTTATTATGTTGAGGTACTTTCCTTCTATACCCATTTTATTCAGAGTTTTCGTCATAAATGGATGCTATATCTTGTCAAATATTTTCTCTGCATCTATTAAGATGATCATGTGATTTTTATTCTTCATATTGTTAACGTGGTGTATCATGTTCATTGATTTGCGGATGTTGAACCATCTCTGCATCCCTGGAATAAATGCCACTTGACAATGCAGTATGAGTTTTTTAATGTATTCTATTCAATTTGCTAGTATTTTCTTGAGGATTTTTGCATCAATATTTATCAGTGATATTGGCATGTAATTTCCTTTTTTTGTGTTGTCCTTGTCTGGTTTTAGTATCAGGATAATGTTGGCCTTGTAGAATGAGTTAGGAAGCTTCCTCTCCTCTTCAATTTTTCGGAAGAGTTTGAGAAGGACAGGTATTAAGTCTTCTTTGAATATTTGGTAGACTTCACTAGGGAAGCCATCTGATCCTGGACTTTTGTTTTTTGGGAGATTTTTGATTACTGTTTCAATCTCCTTACTGGTGATTGATCTATTCAAATTCTCTACTTCCTGATCCAGTTTTGGAAGGTTGTATGATTCTAAGAATTTATCCCTTTCTTCTAGATTATCCAATTTGTTGGCATATCACTTTTTGTAGTATTCTCTTATAATCTTTTGTAGTTCTGAGGTATCCCTTGTAACTTTTCCTCTTTCATTTCTGATTTTATTTATTTGAGCCTTCTCTCTTTTTTTCTTGGTGAGTCTAGCTAAAGGTTTGTCAATTTTGTTTATCTTTCCAAAGAACCAGCTCTTAGTTTCATTGATTTTTTTCTGTTGTTTTTTTAGTCTCTATTTCATTTATCTCTGCTCTGAGTTTTATTATTACCTTCCTTCTACTGAGTTTGGGCTTTGTTTGTTCTTTTTCCAGTTCCTTTAGGTGCACTGTTAAATTGTTTATTTGAGATTTTTCTCATTTGTTGAGGTAGGCCTGTGTTGCTGTAAACATCCCTTTTAGAACTGCATTTTCTGTGTCCCATAAATTTTGACATGTTGTATTTTCATTTTCATTTCTCTCCAGGTATTTTTTGATTTCTCCTTTGATTTCTTTGTTGACTCAATCATTTGTCAGTAGCATTTTGTTTAATCTCCACACATTTGTGGCTTTTCCAATTTTCTTCCTGTAGTTGGTTTCTACTTTTATACCATTGTGATCAGAAAAGATGCTTGGTATTATTTCAATCTTCTTAAATTTACTGAATCTTGTTTTGTGGCCTAGTATGTGATCTTTCCTGGGGAATGTTCCACATGCATTTGAAAAGAATGTGTATTCTGCAGTTTTTGGATGGAATGTTCTGTATATATTTGCTAAGTCCATCTGGTCTAATGTGGCATTTAAGGCCAACGTTTCCTTATTGATCTTCTCTTTGGATGATCTATCCATTGTTGTAAGTGGAGTGTTAAAATCCCCTACTATTATTGTGTTACTGTCAATTTCTCCTTTTATGTCTGTTAATAACTGCTTTATATATTTAGGTGCTCCTATGTTGGGTGCATAGATATTTACAAGTGTTATATTCTCTTGTTGAATTGTTCCCTTTGTCATTATGTAGTGCCCTTCTTTGTCTCTTGTTAGAATTTTTGTTTTAAAGTCGATTTTGTCTGATATAAGTATTGCTACCCCAACTTTCTTTTCATGCCATTTGCATGGAGTATCTTTTCTTTTTAATTCTTTTTTTAAAGATTGGCACCTGAGCTAACAACTGTTGCCAATCTTCTTCTTTTTTTTATTCTTCTCCCTAAAGCCCCCCAGTAGATAGTTGTATATTCTAGCTGTAGGTCCTTCTGGTTGTGCTATGTGAGATGCCATCTCAGCATGGCCTGTAAGCAGTGCCATGTCCGTGCCCAGGATGTGAACTGGCAAAACCCTGGGCTGCCAAAGCAGAGCATGCGAACTTAATCACTTGGCCCAGGTCCGGCCCCTGGATGGAGTATCTTTTTCCATCCCTTCACTTTCAGTTTGTGAGTGTCTTCAGGTCTGATGTGTGTCTCTTGTATGCAGCATATATGTGCATCTTGTGCTTTTATCTAATCAGCCCCCGCTATGTCTTTTGATTGGAGCATTTAGTCCATTGAAATTTAAAGTAGCTATTGATAAGAATGTGCTTATTGCCATTTTGTTACTTTTTTTCTGGGTGTTTTAGTAGTTTTTCTCTGTTCCTTTCTTCTTCTCTTGCTATTTTCCTTTGTGGCTTGATGGCTTTCTTTAGTGTTATGTTTGAGTTCCTTTCTCTTAATTTTTTGTGTGTTTATGATAGGTTTCTGGTTTGTGATTACCATGAGGTTCATATATAATAACCTATGTAAATAGCAATCTATATTAAATTGCTAGTCTCTTAAGTTTGACCTCTTGCTAAAACCTCTCCTCTTTTAGTCACCTCCCCCCACATAATCTGTTTTTGATATCATATTTAATCTTTTGTGTGTGTGTGTGTGTATCCCTTAACCTCTTATGTTGGAAATAGATAATTTTAGTACTTTGTCTTTTGACCTTCATATTAGCTTCATAGGTTGATGGTTGATCTGCTACCTTTACTGTATATTTGCCTTTACTGGTGATTTTTAAAAATAATTTTCTTATTCATATTTGTGGCCTTTTCATTTCCACTTAAATAAATCCCTTTAGCATTTCTTCTTTTTTTAAAAGATTTTATTTTTTCCTTTTTCTCCCCAAAGCCCCCCCGTACGTAGCTGTATATTTTTAGTTGTGGGTCCTTCTAGTTGTGGCATGTGGGATGCCACCTCAGCATGGCTTGATGAGTGGTGCCATGTCTGTGCCCAGGATCCGAACTGGTGAAACCCTTGGCTGCTGAAGCGGAGCATGCAAACTTAACCACTGGGCCACGGGGCTGGCCCCCCTTTAGCATTTCTTATAAGGCTGTTTTCTTGATGATAAACTCCTTTTGTTTTTGCTTGTCTGGGAAGCTCTTTATCTTTCCTTCCATTTTGAATGATAACCTTGCAGGGTAGAGTATTCTTGGCTGTAGGTTTTTTCCTTTGAGCACTGTAAATATATCATGCCACTCCCTTCTAGCCTGTAAGGTTTCTGCTGAGAAGTCAGCTGATAGCCTTAGGGTATTTCCTTTGTATGTAACTTGTTGCCTTTCTCTTGCTGCTTTTAGGATTCTCTCTTTGTCTTTAGCTTTTGACATTTTAATTATAATGTGTCTTGGTGTGGGCCTCTTTGGGTTTATCTTGTTTGGTTCTCTCTGTGCTTCCTGTACCTGAATGTTTGTTTCCTTCCTTAGGTTAGGAATGTTTTTAGCTATTATTTCTTCAAATAGATTCTCTGTCCCTTTGTCTATCTCTTCTCCTTCTGGGACACCTATAATATGGATATTAGTGCACTTGATGTTGTCTCAGAGATCCCTTTGACTGTCCTTGTTCTTTTTAATGCTTTTTTCTTTTTTCTGTTCAGCTTGGGCAATTTCCTCTAGTCTTTCATCCAGCTTGCTCTGTTCTTCTGTATCATCTACTCTGCTGTTGATTCTCTCTAGTGAATTTTTCATTCCCATTATTGTGTTTTTTAGTTCTTAATGGTTCTTTTTTATATTTTCCAATTCATTGTATAGAATAGATGACACTGTATCCATCTATTCTTCTCCCAAGACATGAGCATCCTTATGACTATTAGTTTGTACTCTTTATCAAGTAGATTGTTTATCTCTGTTTCATTTAGTTCTTATTCTGAGGATTTATCCTGTTCCCTTATTTGGAACATATTCCTTTGTTTCCTCATTATACCTGTTTCTTTGTGCTTATATCTATGTTTTAGGTACATCAGCTATGTCTCCTGATCTTGGAAAAGTGACCATATGTAAGAGATTCCTTATGAGACCCAGCAGTGTGCTTCCCTCTCATCACCAGTTCCAAATGTTCCAGGAGTGTCCCCTGTGTGGGCTACTTGTGTCCTTCTGTTGTGACAGGTAGCTCTTATTGCAGGGGCACAGGAGGGCTAGGCTGTCCCCCTGGCCAGCTGGTCATAAGGCTCAGCTGCATGTGGCTGCTATGGATGCTTCAGCCACTTTATCAGGTTTTGGGAGTCCCAGCACAGTTGACTGCAAAGTCTAATAGCACATTCCTGTTGCAATTTTTCTTTTAAGTGAGTAGGCCCCCAGCGTGGCTGGTTGCTAGGCTTAGGGGCTCACAATTGCTGTAGGCCTCTGGCCTGCAAGGCTGTTGTCAGTTCTCTCAGGAGTGTGGCTGGGTGGAGCCAGCACCTTGCATGGCAGCACATAGTTGTTTCAGACATTTGAAGTTGGGGCAGATCTCCTATTTGGCTATTTGAGAAGCACAAATTTGCTGCAGCTGAGAAGTCCCACTGCTCACAGGCCCACACACCCCATCCATACAGTCCTGCCCCATGTGCATGCCCTGCTCCACTGATGTGGATCCACTAGGCCTGCTGCAAAGTCCCCACATAACCCACCTATGCAGGACCACAAGTTGCCCAAGGGCTTGCTGTTGGGTGGACCAGTCCCTAGGGCAGGCTGCCTGCCCTGTCTGAGCTGGATTAACTTGGTACTCTAGTGGGTGGGGAAAACCCCTAGACTAACAGACCAGGGAAGAGCCGCAATGGCATCTGCCAGTGTCGGTGTCAAGACACATGTACTAGGTCACAATAGTGGCTGCTGCCAATGTCTCAGTCCCTTGGGAGGTGGTCCCAGCCACCTTGGGCCTCCCTGAGATGTGTCCAGAGCCTATCAAGTCAGTCTCTTTTCACTAAAGGATGGTGCACCTTTCTTTCTGGTGATTTTGTGTTGCTTTCTGAAATGGATGAATTTGTCCATGGGCCCTTCAAGAGCAGGCTTTTCTTTCTCTTATATTCAATAGCCTTTGTAGGAGTATGCCCTGTTGTTGTTAATAGCCAGCAAAGACAGATATTGTGACACTTTTCTCAGTTGTGCTGAGTTCAAAAGCTGCTTATTGTGACATAGCTCTCCTCCTCAGATCCCCTACTCCTCCAGGAAAAGCTTCGTACATTAAGATTGCTCCTGGCCATGAAGTGCTGTGGCTAGAGTGTAGCTATTTTCCTCTCCAGAAAGGTATTTCTACCTCTTCCACCTCAGTCAGCACTGTCCCTTGTTGTGCAGGTTCTTTTTATCCAGTTTCCAGTTCTCTCTCAGGGGTAATTGTTCCAAAAGTAGTTGCAAATTTGTTATGTCCATCGAAGGAGGTGAGTTGAGAGTCCTCCTACACTGCCATCTTCCCAGTAATCCCTGATGTCCCAGCTTTAAAAGTCAGGCAGAGAGAGTAAATTCTCCATTATTCACCTTTTTGTTCTATTCAGACCTTCAATGGTTTGGATGAGGCCCACCCACATTAGGGAGAACAATCTGCTTTACTCAGTTTAGGGATTCAAATGTTAATCTCATCCAGAAATTCTCTCACAGACACACCCAGAATAATGTTTAACCAAATACATGGGAACCCAGTGGTTCAGTCAAACTGACACATAAAATTGACCATCATAAGTATAGATTACTGGTTTGATCAGAGAACATTTCTTTACACATTCCTCCTCTCCACCCCACACATATGACTTTTTAAAAAATTATAAGCAATACTGTCACCTCTACCCACACACTTCAAAGTAGTTCAAATGATGGGATGCTTCCAAATTAGCACTGCAAAGTTCTTTGTTTTGCTTTGTTTAACAAGTTCTTGTTATTGCCCCCAAAGCAAAACATCCATAGCCTCCAAGAACATTACTCTTGGTAAACTCACATTGTCCACTGCAATTGCAGCAACATTCGTATGTAAAGAGAAGACTTAATCAGAGCAAAGGAATGCACTTTGGTGCTCTACAGAAAATGTACAGTCTCAACCAAATGTGTTCAAGTAAATAATTCTAGCCTAAAGAATGCTTGTACTGCAGCTAAGAAAATGAGAAATAAATCAGGTCATTCGTAAATTCTGTGACTTGAGGGACAAATACCATTTTATGAATCAGATGTTTGACATAAGACATCATAATTATGTGCTCTTGGATATTTTAGAGGATGAATCTTTTGGCCTAAAACCAAGGAGTATAGAATAAAAGCCTGCTGTAACATGGTTAGTTTATGGGGTGGGTGTAATTCTTACCCTGTATCTATATTAATAGGGAGAAGGTCCTGCTGTATGCCTGACTGAATAAGCATATTTCCTCTGGAGCACACAAAGTGAAGCACATATGCTTTCCTGGGGAATTTCCTTTCAATTTATGAACTATTTCCTGGCTCTCAATAAACAATACAGACTTCATTCTGTTCGTGTATGTATCTGACCTTACTAGTTTCTTTTTTTTCATTTAGTTATCTTGTACCATCATTTATTGTAATATTATATGTCTGTCTCATGTGTAATATTATATATCTATCTCAAGTGGCATTTATTACAGTCTCTAACTTACAGATCTTTATACAGGTCCTTCTCCCTGAAAATTGTTGAAACCATAAAAAGAATGTAGGTACTCATATCAAACCATAAATCTTTATTTTTTATTCTTAGTCAGATAGAATTCCAAACTATTTTAGTTGACAGATGATTAATCTACCAGTTCTTTACACATAGCTATTTGTATGAAACGTAGTCTTTAAAGAGACAAGTTATCAATAGGTGCAACCTCTGAATGCATGAAGAACTCTTTGCATCATGATTCCCTTGTTTGGATCCACGATCTTATGCTCTTTCAGACGCCACTCTCCTCATCCAGAAAAAAATTGTTCACTTGCAAGAGGCCCTTGGGCATAACATGACATTTAAGATGTATAGAATGCACATTTCACATTTATTTCTCATGTATTTCCTTTGGTTAAAAACTAATATGGCAATCTACAACATCCAAATAAATGATTTGACATATTTTATACAACACATGTTCAAGTAATTAATTTTCTCATGGAAATGTCATACCATTTAACTCATAGTTATGAGCCAAATATTTGTGCAGTAGTTTGTAATGAATATATGCATAATCACAGATTGCCCTATTTTCTCTGTACTCAAATGTAATTTAAAGGGACAGAATCAGGGTGCAGCGGACTTCACATTATTTAATGCTTGATGCATATTAGGCTCTCAATAACCCCTTGTTGGATGAATAAGTAAACGACTGACCAATCTGGCAGATTTTATCAAATCCTGTGAGTTTAGGTTTTTGGTTAGTCTTATCGGAGTCTTATTATATTACTAACATAATTAACAGTAAGTGATATGTTTTGAAAATACTTGGTTGCCAAAGAGTGCAGCAAAAATAATTATGGATACACGTGAGTAAAAGATCACATAGAAAACAATTTATACACATCAGGTAGGAAACATCTTTATCAGTCAGATTATCTACAGTGGCAGGTAACAGAAATAAGGCTCAAATTGGCTTAAAAATAAGGAAATCCTTTACTGTGCCCAAAGATAATGCAAGCTCCAGGCACCATTCGCGCATAGCTCTGCTTTCTTTCTCTCAGTTCTCTTGGCTCTGCCTTCCTTCATGTGTTTCTTTTGTTCTCAGTTTAACTTCATTCATGGTTGCAAGGTGACTGCCAGTGCCGGTAGCAGCTGGGTCAATGTGCTTTTTTGGTCATGTTCAGTGGGAAAGAGCAAGAAAGCATCTCCCCTAACCACGGCCTAAAAGTCCTTTCCTACAGTGTGATCCATTGGGCTAAGGTCAAGTGACCACAGTTGCTTGGAGAATTCCATGCACTGATTACCCTTAAGCCTGGGTTTTTGAGCAAATTGCTGGCAAGAATGATAGGATTTCTTTGATTCGCTGAGATTAATCAAGAACTATTCTTGGAACTGAGGAAGGGGTCAGTTTCTCCTGAGTCAGTTGGGCTGTGTGGAAGTGAGGAGGATGCCTGAACAAAACTGGGCTCTGTTTGGAAGGAGGAAGAGAGAAATGGACACGGTGTAGGCAAGTAACAGTGTCCACTCTAACACCACACTGCTTTAAAAAAATTGTAGTATTATTATTGTTCTTTCTTTAAAATTCTTTAACTAAAGATTTTATTTTTCTACAGCAGTTTTAGGTTCCACAGCAAAACTGAGAGGAAAGTACAGAGATTTCCCATATGCCCTTTGCCTCCACACATGCATAGCCTCTCTCATTATCAACACCCCCACCAGGGTGGTGCATTTGTTACAATTGATGAACCTGCATTGACACATCATTATCACCCAAAATGCATAGTTTACTTTAGAGTTCATACTTGGTGTTGTACATTCTATGGGTTTGGATAAAGGTATCCCTTATTATAGTATCATACAGAATAATTTCTTTGTCCTAAAAAATCCTCTTAACCCATAGAACACCACCCTTCCTCAAAAGAGGAATTGAACTAGTCAATCAAGGAGAGGTATTCCTATATCTCCACAAAAATGAGGATTGATTTTCTCCTAAAGATGCATTCATCGGTGAATTAAAGAAATGAGACCAGAGTGGGAAAATGTAGTCAGTCCTTCCCAAGTTTTTATTCCTTTTTTTTAAATTCACTTTTCCCTTGATTGGTATCTATCAAGACCCATCACACTTTAGTTCTTTTTTACCTGCTGCCTATTCTCTTACTCTTTCTTTTCAAGAGCGATCATCTTTGTATCATCTCTGGAAAAAATAGGTCTAAGAAACACAAAAATAAACCCTTTATCACTTCCTATAGATTTTGCACCTTCTTCAGCTAAACTTGATCTGGGGGAAAAAAATAAAGCCTTGCCATCCCCACCAATGTTTATTGAAAATAATGTGGGCTTATCAGTCACACTCTGTAGGGATCTCAGCTCTCCCATAGTTATTTAACATTTTTTGAAAGTACTTAGACTAATGACTCGAATAGAAAACCTTGCCTGGATATCATGACTGACCACATCTGATTTAGGAGGCAAAGAAGTGGTGGGTTGTTGGCCCAATGAAGGGCAGGTTTACAGGGCTCTGGCCATTTGGACAAAGGGACAGAAACCAAATGAGAGGTCTGTTGAACTAAACAGAGGGTCTTTGGGAGGAAAACAAAGCAGGCTTCCAGGATCCATTCACTTTCTCTGCAACTCAGTATAAGCTTTAGGATGATCATACTAGACAAATAGGTACAGCTTGTGGTTTTCTGAAAGAATTCCTGCTTTTCCTTTAGGGTCCTGCTTTACGTAACTGTCCGGATCAAACGTTAGGGAAGGCAAAAATCTCTTATATGAAAAGAAGCGGTGCTCTTGCCTTTTTACATTTTTTTAACTCCATCTTTTTCCATGCATGTGCTGTATAAAATTTTTCCCATGAAAAATGGGGCCATTCTTATTTTGCATTCTGCTTTTTTCACATTTGAGCATTTCCCCACGTTATTAGTCTTCAGACAAATAATTTTAAATAGTCATGTAATAAGCCATGCTATGTAAATACCACAATTAATAATTATCCCCTTTTTTATTCTTTAAAACATTTCTGTTAAAATGGAAATATAATTTACAGACTGTGAAATGCACAGATCTAAAGCTTACAGTTTGATGAGTTTTGGCAAATGCAGACACACCCTAATCAGGATAATGAATAATTCCATCACCCCCCAAAATGCCCTTTGCCTCCTTCCATTCAATACCCTATCTCCCCACAACCACTGTTCCAATTTCTATCACCACGGATTCATTTTGCCTATTCTTGAAGTTCATATAAGAGGAATTATACAGTATATACCCCTTTATGTCTGGCTTCTTTTTGGCTCAACAATTACTTTGAGATTCACCCATGATGTTGTGTTTATCAGTGGTTCATTCTTTATCATTGTTAGTAATATTCCATTGTATAGATATCACAATTTGTTTATCTATTCACCAGTTGATGGATATTTGGGTTGTTTCCAATTAGGGTCTATTATGAATCAATCTACTCTAAACATTGTTTTAAAACTAATTTTAGAGGGAGTGAGAAATGGTAAGAAATGATAGATAGGTCAGTGATTATTTTCTTCTTAAAGAGAAGATACATAGAAGCAGGGGATGCAGTTGACAGATTGTGGATGGAGGGGTGATGAAAAATTAAACGAAAGGGGCTTTTGAGAAAGATAATCCGAGGGGCAAATTAATTAAAAAGAAAAAAAAGAAGAATTAAAATGGGCAAGGATAAGAAGAAGCAATCAATCAATCAATAAGAAATGAGAAAAGAAAAGCCTATAGAAATTAGGACAAGTAAAAAGAATGAGAACCATGAAACTTTTGTTTTTAATCATGTTCTTCGAGGACTCCTGGGATGAAGACAAACTTTTGAGCCTCTTCCACATGGACTTCAGCTCCTCGCATGTTCTTGAAGCTCTAATGTTTTACATGAACATTTTATACAGGCAACATTCTTTCCCTTGCCTGCCAGAGCAGAAGAGTGTTCAAAGCGGCTTTGATCAGGGCAGCACACTCAGGGCAGGCTGTAAGGGGAGCCAGGAAGCTTTTTAATTTAAAAATAAGTGCTGCTTTGTCTCCTATGTTTCCTTAATTGAGGCAGAAGCTAAATCTAGGACACAGCCTGGTGGGAGATTGGCTATGGCATGGTCACGTGGAGACTGGATTCTGAGCGAGAATGGGATGATGAGCAGCAGAAAGGCATAACGGTGGGCACGTCCGTGCGTGTGTGTGCGTGTGTGTGTGTGTGTGTGTGTTTGTGAAGAGTTACAGGGAAGCATCCTCAACTGTCAGGACTGTCAGATTAAGATGTCTGAATGGGCTATAAGGGAGAGAAATAACTGAATCCATGTTAGTTGTATTATTTGATTTTGTGGACATGTTGCAGAAGGATTTAAATGCCTTCAAGCAGAAATGGAGGAAAGTGAGGAAAGGGAAGAAGGTCCAAGATGGCTGGAATTGTTTTTGTCTTAAAGAGACTCAGCAGGTCTGAGAGTTGAAAAATTCCTTTTTTACTGTGATGTTGCTGACATTTTGACCTAGAATATTTGTTTTCTCTTGAAACCAGAGAAGAGGCACAAAAATAATTATAAGAAATGGGAGGAAAGAAGGATGAGGAAATATATAAGGTATATTAAAGACATTGCTGATGGAGTTTTATGGTGCTTTATGGCACTCTTATTCCCCCACCCCCCGACTTTCAAATGGGTTTGAAGTGAATTTGATGGATAAAAACAGGAAAGGAGGGAGGTGAATGGGCCAGCACTGCTGTCTACAGCTGTTGAAAGGTGTTAACACGGAAGAGGGATTTATTTGGTCTATAAATCCCAGGGGGCCATAACCGTGAGAAATACGATGTGGTTTACAAAAATTCTGATTGAAAAAGAGGAACAGTTTCTTGATGTGAGAACTATTGGAATACAAAATAAAATAAGATACTATATATTGACAAACTTGGAGGAGTAAAAGTGCTATGCAAACTCAAAGCATGATTATTCACCCCTTAAGGGAGATGGTGGGAACTTCACCATTAAAACACGCCAGAGCAGTAATATAGATAACTGATCCCGTGGACGCTGGGGACCAGATGAGATCACAGTGTATGCTGAGGTCCCTTGGGGAAGTGAAATATTCTGCCTGCTTCCCCAAATTCCCAGAAGGTTACCACTTCTGTTTGATGGGCTTTGCTGCTCTCCTGACATAAATGCTGCTTCTGTTGAAAAATCAGAAGTGATGTATGTGGCTGAGGACCATCTGCTTGGTTTCAGGTGATAAGTTAGGGCAGATAGTAACCTTTCAAGATGCTTAGTGAATTTTTATCTCTTAAATGTTAAAGCATATTCCTTGCAGGAATCAGGCTAGAGTAGGGGGCATTTCCACATTCGGTGTTTGGGAGAAATTGGAACTGTGCATATGAGTGTGAAAAAGTTCTCTTTGGGAAGCCATTTTAATACAGAAAGTACAGTTTTCTGTTCCATTACATAGCCTGGGGTGGGAGCTGAGAGGCTCGTGATAATAAAAACCTCATCCACTTTCAAGTTCATTCTGTATCCTGGGCCCTTTACACCTGTTATCTTATTGAATACTCACAACAACTCTATGAGGAAGGACATTACAAGTGAATAAACTGAGACTCTGAGATAGTATATAACTTGGCCAGGGTTACAGAATTAGGATACAGACAGTTCAGGATTAGAATCCAGTCCTATCTGACTCCAAAGTCTGTGCTTGCCTCATATCACAATAAAGCTGCAGGACATATTGGTTGCTTCCCTCCCTCCACTCAGTTCAGTGTCTGTGTTTTCATTTGGATTCTCCCAGAAGCAATTCTGAGACAAGGGTTTGGAAGCAGATACTTTATTTAAAAGGTATTCCCAGGAAACACTGGTAGGGAAGTAGAGAAGGGAGACAGAGAAGGGAAGGCAGCCAATAAATGGTCCATTATTGAGCAAGTTGTTACTGTGGGCAACTGGGGCTCAGTCTTACAGGAGGGACTTTGGAAAATGAGTTATCCTCCCTCGGGGGCAAGGAACTGGTGCATTTATATATCCTAGACTCCTGACCGTCATTGGTTGAAGGTTGCTGGAGTGGGGGTGGAACGTTAATTCCTGGCAGGCAAAGCTGGCTCTGGTGGCCAGACAGTGCCCTCAGCCTAAGAAATGAAGGTGCTGGAAGTATAGGTCAGGCTGGCATGCACTGAAGTGCAAAGGGTGAGAGCAAGTGAGGTGTAAATGCTTGGGGGCCATGGACCTCTCCCATGCTCAGGGGCGCTGGCTAACTTGGTGTTCAGCATTGAGCCTTAAATGGTGCTGCTCTCCTGGCTCTGCAGGGGCTCAAGTACCCCACCTCACACCACCATTTGACAGTGGCAGGGAATCCAGGCGCCATCTTGCCAAAGGGGAAGGCCACTGTGTTGTGCATAGAGGGGAGAATGGCATTATTTTTTTTTTTGCCAGAGGAGTCTCTCTTAGATTCATGATTGCCCAGAAACCCAGTAATGTGCTCACCATCTATAGAGATATAAAAACAAAGTATATTAAAGTTATTGAAGAGGATGGAGGTATTATGACAGAGGATACACTGATTCTTCTAGATGTCGTGTTCCAGCTATTTATTCTGGATGTTGCCTAACACCCGACAAGGCTCTCCCAGGTCTCTTAGCAATTAGCATGTGTCATTAAAATCTTATCTACAATTATACTCTCCAGTTTAAATTCTAGCTTCAAGTTTTGCCTGATCTTTTCTCCCCTGAGCACATGAGTAGTTCAGAGGCCTGTGAAATAGACAAACCCCATAGGGAATTTGATATCCCAAATAACACTGAATATTTTACTGATAGAGTGAAACTTTAAAATGAATTCCTGAAAGATAGTTCTCCTTTACACTGAAGGAGAAGCTTAGAGATTGATAACCTGTTACTGTTAAATAGTTTGGCCAATGGTTCTATTTTAGTAACAGAAAATCTACCCTGAAAGGAGCCAAAGAAGTAACAGGGCTCAATGACAGTATGAAAGGATCTACCTGAAGCCATTGGACCTGCCTTGAGACATAGACATAAGGACACTTTCAGAGAAGACAAACTGTCCCTGCACTTCTTGGACTGTCTAAAAAAATCTGAGGCTTCTAGTATTTGAATATGCAAATCTGAAGGTAGCATTCTCTATTGAGAACATTGTATGACTTGCCAAAAATGAGAAGTTAAGGTGTGCCACTTAAAGAACTGATTTTCTTCCTAATAAAAATCCAAATTCTTGACAGTATAGGGTATAGTCATTGAGTCAAACACTCTCTGGGACTAAGTTATACAATTGTGAATGGGACATCTTGGAGATTTCTTAAATTCTTCCAGGACATTTAGAAAAAGTATTAAGTCATTTCCTCAGGGAACAAAGTCAAGTTTTGGTCTGAAAATACACAAGGTTCACATAAGCAGGAAGTTGTTGAGGCCCTTGGAGATCTCTGATCCATGAAAATGATATTTCTTTTTACACCATGTTCACTCCTATGTGGACAATTTTATATACTAAGAATCATATTTTATGTATTGTCCTATAGCTTGTTATGTTTACTGAACAATATGTGGTAGATCTTTCCATGTCAATCATGATCAATTGACATCTTAATGGATGCACAGTATTCCAGTTGGGTGGGTGGAATGCTATAGACTGAATGTTTGTGTTTGTTAGAACCTAATCCCCAATACGATGGTATTTGGAGGTGGGGTCTTTGGGAGGTGATCAGGTCATGAAGGTGGAACCCTCATGAGTGAGATTAGTGCCCTAGTAAAGAAACTCCAGAGAGCTCTCTGGTCCCTTCTGCCATGTGAAGACAAAGAGAGAAGGAAGACAGCTATCTTTGAACCAGAGAGCAGGCTCTCACTAGACACCGAATCCACTGGTGCCTTGATCTTGGACTTCCCAACCTCCAGAACTGTGAGAAATAAATTTCTGTTGCTTACAAGCCACCTAGTCTATTGTATTCTGTTATAGCAGCCCAAACTCACTAAGACAGATTTATTTACATAATTGATCCTGTTTTGATAAATATTTTGGTTGTTTAATTTTCCTTTATGGTAAATAATACCTACCATATTATTACTTACTATGGACTTACAGGACTTACTATGTTCCAGGCACTGTTCTAAATATTTCATATATAATAACTAATTTAATCCTCACAACAAAAGTTATGAAATAAATTTTATTTTTATCCCCATTATTGATGAGAAAATTGAGGTGAGAGAGGTAAGTAACTTGCCCAAGACTGTCCAGGTAGTAAACAGCTGTAGCATCTATATTGGCTATCAAACACAATACCCATTCCCAATACTTTCTCCCTTTTCCACCTCCATAGTTAGACTAGAAAAGCCCAATTCTGCCTTTCCCAGCCTTCTTTGCAGCTAGGAGAGTCCAATGAGACATAAATAGAAGTCTACTGGTTGTTTCTAGCAAAGACTTTGCATTTCTTATAATCCTGAATACAGAAGAGGTGATTTGAGATGATACAGCCATCTCACCATCTTGCAAGCATAAAAGAAAGGCCAAGAGAATTGCAGAGATGCTAGATCTGACATTGTGAAGCCTGCATATCAGTGTCAGGAGCTGCCTGTTTTTAGACTTCATATAATGTGAAAAAAATGAACTATTTCTTGAAACCACTGCTGTTCTGCTTTTCTGTAACTTGCAGCTTAAAGCATTCCTAGCTGATACAGTAGTGGGGCAGGGATCTGGGCCAGGCAGTTTGAGTCCAGAGCCTGTGTTCTTAATCTCTGCACTATTGTGCATGTATCTAAATCAGCTGAGGGATCTCGTCAAGATGGCAGCATAGGCAGATTCTGAACTCACCTCCTCCCACAAACACAACCAGGTAATTCTTGGAAAAATTACCCTGGAGAGAAAACTGGAAACTGGATAAAAAGAATCCTCACAACAAGGGACAGTCCTGACTGAGGAGGAAGAGGCAGAACTTCCTTCTGGAGAGAAAAACCTACCTTTGCAAGTGGCAGAGCTTCACAGCCAGCTTGGGGGGAGCCACCCTAAGTTACGCAGCCCTCCCTGGAGAAGTGGGGACCTGAGTGGGGATGCATTAGTGCCATAAGCATCCTTCAGACTCAGCACAACTGAGATGAGTGTCCTACTATCTGGCTTCGCTGGCTATTAACTGCAATGGGGAAATACCCCCAGAAAAGCTGAAAAGACCCAGTTCTTAAAGGGCCCACATACAAATTCACTTTCTCAGAGAGCAACCTAAAATCACCAAAAAGAAAACTTCACAGTCCTTTGGTGAATAGAGACTCACCTGGTAGGCTCTGGGTGCATCTCAGTGAGAGGTGACACCTCTCCAGAGACTGAGACATTGGTGGCAGCCATTGTTGTGACCAGGTGTGCTGACACAGACCCTGGCAGATGCTATTGAAATTCTTCCCCTGGCCTATTAGCCCAAGGGTCTGCCACATCCACTAGAGTGCAGTATCATCCAGTTCAGCCTGGGCAGGCAGCCCGCCCTAGGGATGAGCCCCACCCAACAGCAAGCCCTCAGGCTACTTAGCCTGCATAGACTGGGTGCCTTGATGGGCAGGTGAGTGTGTCCACCTCTGTGGGGCAGGGCCTGTGTAAGGACAAGGTGAACTGTGGGGGGCATTGGTGGAGAAGTGGGGGCCTCTGCAGTGGGGTGCCAGGGTATGCTCCAGGGGGTCAGGAAGTGTGCATGGACCAGGGCTGTGTTGATGGGGTGTGTGGACCTCTGGGGGGTGGGGATTATCAGTAGCAGAAGACCTGTGCTTCACAAACAGCCACAATGAGGGTTGGTCCCAACTTCCAAAGCCTGAAACAATTGGGTGCTCTCATGTCTAGGACCAGCCCCACTCAGCTGCAATCCTAAGAGAGATGACAACAGCCTTGCAGGCCTGAGGCCTACAGCAACTGTAAGCCCCTGAGCCTAGCAATCAGCTACACTGGGTACCTATTCAATTAACAGGAAAACTGCAACAGCAGTGTGCTATTAGATCTTGTAGACAACAGTGCTAGGGCTCCCCAAACCTGATTTACAAACAGCTGGCCAGGGAGGGAAAGACTAGGCTCCCTGGGTACCTGCAGTAATAGTAACCCTTCCATAGCAGAAGGACACAAGTAGCCCACACAGGGGTCACTCCCAGATCATTTGGACTGGTGACGAGAGGGAAGCACACTGCTGGGCCCCAAAGACATCTCTTACATAAGGCCACTTCTCCAAGATCAGGAGACATAGCTGACTCACCTAATACACAGATATAAGCACAGAGAAAGAGTCATAATGAGGAGGCAAAGGAATATATTCCAAGCAAGGTAACAGGACAAAACCCCATAAGAAAAACTAAATGAAACAGAAATAAGTAATCTGCCTGACAAAGAGTTCAAACAAAAACTTGTAAGGACACTCACTGATATTGGGAGAAGACTAGATGAACACAGTGAGAACGTCAACAAAGAATTGGAAAATATAAAAAAGAACCGATAAGAAATGAAGACTACAATATCAGAAATGAAAAATTCACTAGTGGGACTCAATAGCAGAGTAGATGATACAGAAGAATGGATCAGTGAGCTGGAAGAAAGACTAGAGGAAATCACCCAAGCTGAACAGATAAAAGAAAAAAGAATTAGACAGAATGAGAACAGTTTAAGGGAACCCTGGGACAATATCAAGTGCACTAACATTCATATTATAGGTGTCCCAGAAGGAGAAGAAAGAGGCAAAGGGGCAGAGAAACTATTTGAAGAAATAATAGTGAAAACTTTCCTAACCTAAGGAAGGAAACAGACATCCAAGTACAGGAAGCACAGAGAGCACCAAACAAGATAAACCCAAAGAGGCCCACACCAAGACACATTATAATTAAAATGCTCAAAATTAAAGACAAAGAGAGAATCCTAAAAGCAGCAAGAGAAAGGCAACAAGTGACATATAAAGGAAATCCCATAAGGCTATCAGCAGACTTCTCAACTGAAACCCTATAGGCTAGAAGAGAGTGGCATGACATATTTAAAGTGCTGAAAGGAAAAAACCTACAGCCAAGAATATCCAGCAAGGTTATCATTCAGAATGGAAGGAGAGATAAAGAGCTTCCCAGACAAGGAAATTAAAGGAGTTTATTACCAGAAACCAATTCTACCAGAAATGCTGAAGGGACTTAGTTAAGTGGGAAAGAGAAGACCACAAATAGTGATAAGGGAATTATCAAAAAAAACCCAAAACAACCAGGCAGTAAAATCATTGGTAAAGGCAAAAATATAGTAAAGGTAGCAGATCAACCACTTATGAAGATAATATGAAGGTTAAAAGCAAAAGTACTAAAATTATCTATTTCAATGTTAAGAGGGTAATGGATAGACACACACAAAGCAAGAGATTAGATATGATTTCAAAAACATAAAATGTAGGAGGAGGGGAGTAAAAGAGTAAAGCTTTTAGAAAGGGTCAAGCTATCAATTCAATATAGATTGCTATATATGTAGAATATTATACAGGAACCTCATGGTAATCACAAATCAGAAACCTATAATAAATAAGCAAATAAGTAAGAGGAAAGAAATCAAACATATTACTAAAGAAAGCCATCAAACCACAAGGGAAGAGAGCAAGGGAAGAAGAAACGAACAGAGAAGAACTACTAAAACACCCAGAAAAAAAAGTAACAAAATGGCAATAAATACATATTTATCAATAGCTACTTTAAATGTCAATGGACTAAATGCTCCAATCAAAAGACATATGGTGGCTGATTGGATAAAAAAACAAGACCCATATATATGTTGCATACAAGAGACATGCTTTGGACCTAAAGACACTCACAAACTGAAAGTGAAGTGATGAAAAAAGATACTCCATGCAAATGGCAAAGAAAAGATAGTGGGGGTAGCACTACTTACATCAGACAAAATAGACTTTAAAACAAAAACTAAAGCAGGAGACAAAGAAGGGCACTACATAATGATAAAGGGAACAATCCAACAAGAGGATATAACACTTGTAAATATCTATGCACCCAACGTAGGAGCACCTAAATATATAAAGCAATTATTAACAGACATAAAAGGAGAAATAGCAACACAAGAATAGTAGGGGACTTTAACACTCCACTTACAACAATGGATAGATCATCCAAACAGAAGATCAATAAGGAAATGTTGGCCTTAAACAACATATTACATCAGATGGACTGAGTAGATATATACAGAACATCCCATCCAAAACTCACAGAATACACATTCTTTTCAAATGTACATGGAACATTCTCTAGGACAGATCACATACTAGGACACAAAACAAGTCTCAATAAATTTAAGACTATCTAAATAGTCCCAAGCATCTTTTATGACCACAAAGATATGAAACTAGAAATGAACTAGAGGAAAGAAATCAGAAAAGCCACAAAAATTTGGAGATTAAACAAAATGCTACTGAACCATGATTGGGTCAATGAAGAGATCAAAGGAGAAATCAGAAAATACCTGGAGACAAATGAAAGTGAAAATACAACATGCCAAAATCTATGGTATATAGCAAAAGTGGTTCTAAGAGGGAAGTTTACAGCAATTCAAGCCTACCTCAACAAACAATAAAGATCTCAAACAAACAATCTAACAGTGCACCTAAAGGAACTGGAAAAAGAAGAACAAACAAAGCCCAAACTCAGCAGAAGAAAGGAAATAATAAGAATCAGAGCAGAAATAAATGAAATAGAGACTGAAAAAACAATAGAAAAAATTAATGAATCCTAGAGCTGGTTCTTTGAAAAGATAAACAAAACTGACAAACGTTTAGCTAGACTCACCAAGAAAAAAAGAGAGAAGGCTCAAATAAACAATATCAGAAATGAAAGAGAAAAATTAAAATGACACCTCAGAAATACAAAAGATTATAAGAGAATACTATGAAAAGCTATATGCCAACAAATTGGAAAATCTAGCAGAAATGGATAAATCATTAGAATCATACAACCTTCCAAAACTGGATCAAGAAGAAATGGAGAATTTGAATAAACCAATCACCACTAAGGAGATCCAAACACTAATCAAAAACCTCCCAAAAAGTAAAAGTCCAGGACCAGATGGCTTCCCTGGTGTATTCTACCAAACATTCAAAGAAGACTTAATACCTATCCTTCTCAAACTCTTCCAAGAAATTGAAGAGGAGGAGAGACTTCCTAACTCATTCTATGAAGCCAGCATTATCCTGATACCAAAACCAGACAAGGACAACACAAAAAAAGGAAATTACAGGCCAATATCACTGATGAACATCCATGCAAAAATCCTCAACAAAATAATAGCAAATCTAATACAACAATACATTAAAAAGATCATACATCATGATCAAGTGGGTTTTATTCCAGGGATGCAGGGATGGTTCAATATCTGCAAATCAATCAACTTGATATTCTACATTAACAAAATGAAGAATAAAAATCACATGATCATCTCAATAGATGCAGAGAAATCATTTGACAAGATACAGCATCCATTTATGATAAAAACTTTAAATAAAATGCATATAGGAGGAAAATACCTTAACATAATAAAGGCCATATATGACAAACCCACAGCTAATTCATTCTCAATGGGGAAAAACTGAAAGCTACCCCTCTAAGAACAGGAACCAGACAAGGATGCCCACTTTCACCACTCTTGTTTGACATAGTATTGGAAGTCCTAGCCAGAGCAATCAGGCAAGAAAAAGAAATAAAAGGGATCCACATTGGAAAAGAAGAAGTGAAACTGTCACTATTTGCAGATGGCATGATTTTATATATAGAAAACCCTAAATAATCCACTAGAAAACTTTTAGAAATAATAAACGAATACAGTCAAGTCGCAGGATACAAAAACAACATACAAAAATCAGTTGCGTTTCCATACACTAAGAATGAAGTAGCAGAAGGAGAAATTAAGAATACAATCCCATTTACAATTGCAACAAAAAGAATAAAATACCTAGGAATAAACTTAATCAAAGAGGTGAAAGATCTGTACACCGAAAACTATAAAACATTGTTGACAGAAATAGAAGATACAAAGAAATGGAAAGATATTCTGTGCTCTTGGATTGGAAGAATTAACATAGTTAAAATTTCCATACTTCCTAAAGCAATCTATAGATTCAATGCAATCCCTACCAAAGTTCCAACAACATTTTTCACAGAAATAGAACAAAAGATGCTAAAATTTACATGGAACAACAAAAGGCCTTGAATAGCCAAAGGAATCCTGAGGAAAAAGAACAAAGCTGGAGGTATCACACTCCCTGATTTCAAAATCTACTACAAAGCCATAGTAACCAAAACAGCATGGTACTGGCACAAAAACACACACACAGATCAATGGAACAGAATCCAGAGCCCAGAAATAAACCCTCATGTATATGGACAGCTAATCTTGACAAGGGAGCCAAGGGCAAACAAGGGAGAAAAGAGAGTGTCTTCAATAAATGGTGTTGGGAAAACTGGACAGCCACATGCAAAAGAATGAAAGTACACCATTATCTTACACCATGCCCAAAAATCAACCCAAAATGGATTAAAGACTTGAAGGTAAGACCTGAAACCATGAAACTTCTAGAAGAAAATATAGGCAGTACAGTCTTTGACATTGGTCTTAGCAGCATTTTTCCAAGTACCATGTCTGACAGGACAAGGGAAACAAAAGAAAAAATAAACAAATGAGACTACATCGAACTAAAAAGCTTCTGCACAGCAAAAGAAACCATCAACAATGAAAAGACAGCCTAACAATTGGGAGAAGATTTTTGCAAGTCATATATCAGATAAGGGGTTAATATCCAAAATGTACAAAGAACTCATATGCCTCAACAGCAAAAAAACCCAAGAGTCCAATTTAAAAATGGACAAAAGATCTGAACAGAGATTTCTCCAAAGAAGATATACCGATGAACAACAGGCACATGAAAAGATGTTCAACATCATTAACCATCAGGGAAACGCAAATCAAAACCACAATGAGATATCACCTCACTCCCGTCAGAATGTCTATAATTAACAAGACAGGAAACAATGAGTGTTGGAGAGGATGTGGAGAGAAAGGAACCCTCAGACACTACTGGTGGGAGTGCAAACTGGTGCAGCCGCTATGGAAAACAGTATGGAGATTCCTCAAAAAATTAAGAACAGATGTACCATATGATCCAGTTATTCTACTGCTGAGTATTTATCCAAAGAACTTGAAAACACAGATGCATAAAGATACATGCACCCCTATGTTCACTGCAGCATTATTCACGATAGCCAAAATTTGGAAGCAACCTAGGTGCCCATCAAGGGACGAATGGATAAAGAAGATGTGGTATTTATATACAATGGAATACTTCTCAGCCATAAGAAATGATGAAATCTGGCCATTTGTGACAACATGGATGGAGCTTGAGGGTATTATGTTAAGTGAAATGTCAGAGGGAGAAAGTCAAATACCATATGATCTCACTCATATGTAGAAGATAAAAACAATGACAAAAAAACACATAGCAACAGAGATTGGATTGGTGGTTACCAGAGGGGAAGAGGGGAGGGGGGAGGGCAAAAGGGGTGATTAGGCACATGTGTGGTGATGGATGGGAATTAGTCTTTGGGTGGTGAACATGATGTAATCTACACTGAATTCGAAATATAATGTACATCTGAAAGTTATAATCCAGTGTTACTGCAATAATAAATAAATAAATAAATAAATAAATAAATAAATAAATCAGCTGAGACAAACTCTTTTGCATGAACATACCTCTTCTGCTGTTCTATTACAGAAGAAAAGTTGACAGACTTACCTGTCAGGTTTTCTGCTTGTGTCCAAAATCCAACAATACAGATAAAGGGTGGAGGAGATGAGGCTCAGAAACAGCATGCATGAGAACGGCTGAAATATTTTAGTATAAAGTACATTTCTTTGGGTAAGCTGTGGGATGCTGAAAATGCCGACCTGACCTGAGGTCATTTAGAGAACTGTGCGATGTCTCTATAGAAGTGTGGTATTTAGTTCTGAAAACACAAATTAAGAAATATTGTGATGACAATATGCTGAGTAAAGAAATCTTACACAAAAGAATACTGTCTTAGTGCAGTCCTCTGAGAAGCAGACATCAAGGCAAGATTAAATATGCAAGGATTTTATTAGGGGAAATGACTATGAGAGAGATAGGGAGGGTGCTGGAAAGGGCTGGGAAAGCTGAGAGGCTGTGATGCTGATCTGACCTGAGTGAAGGCAAGAGGGTGCAGGAGCATCCTAGAATGTTGTGCAGTCTCTGGAAGGTTCAACGAGGCCAGCAGGCTGTCCTCAAACCAAAGCCAGCTGTCAGAGGAGTCCTGTTTCTTGCCGGAACAGGCTTGCCTTAGTGCTGTGCCTCAATGAGTCATTGGCTGGGGCAGCCAGTGAGAGGTGTGGCATTAGTGCAAGGGCCATGATGGATTTTGGAGCCCAGTAGCTGGGGACCTTGGTCAATGATACTCCCTGGAGTTGGACATCTGGGAAGCATACTCTTTCTCCTGACTGCCATAAGTGTATAATATATGATCATATTTATACGAAGTTCTAGAACTGGGGAAAGGTATAAAGAAACTTTCTGTTCTATATCTTGATGGGGATTGGGGTTACGAAGGTGTATGCATTTGTCAAAACTCAGTAAATGCATGCTAAAGTTTTGTGTATTTCATCATATATAAATTTTACATCAAAAGAAAAAACATGTAAGTAAATATTAAACTCTAGGTAATGATATGCATGCTAAAGAATTTGTAGGGGGAAGTCTGCAATTTACTTTGAAATGCATCAAAAAATAAGATGGAACTTCACACCCATTAGGATGGCTACTATAAAAAAAAGCAGAAAATAACAAGTGTTTGCAAAGATGTGGAGAAGTTGGAACCCTTATGTACTGTTGGTGGGAATGTAAAATGGTGCAGCTACTACAGAAAACAGTATGACAGTTCCTCAAAAAGTTAAAAATAGAAGTATCATATGATCCAGCAACCCCACTGAAGCAAGATCTTGAAGAGATATTGGTACATCCATGTTCACAGCATCATTATTCACAATAGCCAAGAAGTGGAAGCAACCCAAATGTTCATGGATGGATGAACAAATAAACAAAAGGTGGTACATCCATACAATGGAATATTATTCAGCCTTAAAAAGGAAGAAAATCCTGTCACATCCTACAACATGAATGAAGCTGGAGGACACTATGTTAAGTGAAATAATCCAATCACAAAAGACAAATACTGTGTGCCTCCACTTTTATGAGGTACCTAGAGTAGTCAAATGAATGGAAACAGAAAGTAGAATGGTGGTTGCACCAGGGGCTAGGAGGAGGGGGAAAGGGGGAGTTGTTTAATGCATACAGAGTTGCAGTTTTTCAAGATGAAAAAGTTCTGGATATTGGTTGCGCAACAACGTGAATACACCTAACATTACTGAACAGCTAAACTGTACGCTTAAAAATGGTTAAGATGGTAAATTTTATGTTATTTTCTTTTATGCATTTTGCTACAATTGAAAATTTTTAAATATTAAAAAAGATGGAATGGTTTGATAGAGAGGTGTGAATAAATGTGTGAAGTAAGTACAGCTAAACTTTGTCAATAGAATCTGAATGGTGGATATATAGATGTTCACTGTAAAATTCTTTCCACTTTGCTATTATAGTGGAGCAAGAAATTTTCCTATACCCTTTTAGGTTATTCTGGCTAGTCTAAGAATTAAATTGACATGAGACAGATTAACAGGAGAAAATCAAACTTTAAAAGCATGTATATGTGGGAGAAACCCAGGAAAACTGAGTAACTCTCCAAAATGGCCAAAGCAGGCACCTTAAATACCATTAAATACCATCTTCAGCTAAAGACAAAAGAAGTTGTTGGGGGTAGTGGTTTGGGACTTCAAAGGGGAGGAAGGCAATTCACATGAAAATGGAAAAGCAAATGTTTGTTAAACAAATGTTTGTCATGCCTTGCAAAGACAATGGGACATGGAGAGGACTTTGATCAAATGGGCCCTGCTAGGTTCCTCCCTGTCTACCACACCTACTTCATATTATACTATAGTCATTTATGGTGATAGCTCCTTTCTGGAACAGGCCTTCTCTCTCAAATTTGTTTAGGTAGTTAGAGGGAAGGTCGAAGTTTCTTCCCAAATGTTTTGTTCTTAAAAATAATCAGCCCCAAATAATCAAGCCAAAGAGACACATTTTGGGGTGGCAAATTCTGCTCCCCTACACTCTATATTTGAAATTTTTCATTAAAAAGTCTATGAAAAAAAGAAGTATTTGACAAACTGGATCATATTTAGAGAGGAAAGAGCATGATTAGGGAGGGAAAATAAAACTATCATGTGGGGAAGAACTGAAGGGACTGCAGATTTTTAATGTAAAGATGAGAAGACTCGAAGACATGTGTCTTTCCTCCAGGATGTGAAGGCCTGGCATGTATAAGAGGGCTTTGGCTTATCCAATCTGGCTCTGAGGAATAGAATCAAAACCATTTGATAAAGGTCTCAGAAGGACAGAAGTATATCAATTAAGTAAAAGAAATAGTTTGCTAGTAATTCTGCTTAAATATGGAATTAGGTAGTTCCTAGTTTTTGGCAGGGTTCAAGTGTGTGTTGGTGAGGAGAGACAAATAGGACAATTATCTGCTTGAAATTCCCAGAGCTAGCAGGCACAGTGGCTCTCCCATCTCCCAAGGGAAGGTGATATCGCAATGGTATGCAAGTCCCCTGGTTAGTTGGCATCCAGCTTCAGGACACTGTCTCTGTTAGGAAGACCTCCCTTATGATCATAAGGGTGCCATAGTCACATGCTTGGTTAGATGCTCCCTGGGAGAGCAGCAAGAGAGTCCCTTCCCTGGGATGTGTTTAGCAGTTTCTAGCCCAAATACACCGCTTCATGGGATGGCAAGAGACAGAGGCACTGCGTGCTTTCTGTGGCTAATCCTCTGCCTGTGAGTTCTAGCCTGAACTATGTAACCCTTTTGATGTTTGCCCAAGCCCTTTTCTCAACACTTGGACAATCACCTTAAAAAAAAATCATAGAGGAAATTCAAATTCTGCTGGTCAGATAGTTGCATTAATGCACTTTTAGTTCACTATGGTTCCCATGGCTTTAAATACCATCACAAACTGGTGTCTCCCAAAATTATATCTTCAGCCCAGACCACTCTCCTGATCTCCAGGTTCATATCCCTCATTGGATGTCTAATAGGCATCCTAAGTGTTAAAGTGTCTATAACTGAGTTCTTGGTTCCATCACCACCATCCCCTTTCTGTTTCTCTTGTAGTCTTCTCCATCTCAGTTATTGGCAATTCCACCCTTTTCCTTTGGCCAAAAACCTTGATTTCACCCTTGACTCCTTTCTTTCTCTCATCTCCAACAGTCAGAAAATCCTAGTTCTCTATGTTCAAAACATATCCAGAATCTGACCATTTCACAAACCCATTGCCACCATCATCTGTTGTCTCGTTGATTTCATATTTCTAACCTTTTCCCTTTTTTCTTCAGCCCTAGGGTAGGTAGTGTTGGGGAGGAAGAATTTTCCTCTACCCTTCAAATGTTCTTTCAGTTGGTCTAACAATCAAATTGACATAAGACAGATTAACAGGAGAAAATCAAATTTAATTTTGCATATATGGGAACCTCACGTATGTGAAAGGGTAACATAAATGAGAGGTCCAGAGACAGAAAAGCAAAATGAGATATATACACCATCTTGAGCTAAGGAATGGGGGAGTCTGAGGCTTCAGAGGGGTGGAGGATAATTCACAGGAGGATAAGAGGAGATGTTCAGTAATTAGAGGTTGGCTCTGCCATATGGATAGGTCATAAATACTTCTGGTAATAACTCTTATTATGGGCAAAATCCCCAATTTAAATTCTTTAAGTGAGAGATAAAAGTTTCTCTTGAGCCCACAGAGTCTCGATTGCCTTTAGTTCAAAATATTCTGCATGCCAAAGTGGCACATCTTGGGGACACTTATTCTGAACCCCTTCAGTAGCTACTTTCCTCAGTTGCTACCTCTATAATAGTTTAGAGTCCCTTTTTACCCTATCAGTTACCTAATCAATAATTTAATACTTAGTTATTTACTCTTTATATTAAATTTTATCTGTTTAATTAACTGGTGGGGTTTCTGTCTCCTGTCTGGACCCTAAATGATACAGCCATCCTATTTAAAATTGCAATACATCCATAGTACTCCCTAGTCCCCTGGTTAATTGTCCTCCTCCCACCAGAATGTAAGCTCAACAGGGGCAGGGGTTTTCTGTTTTCTTCATTGCTTTAGACCCAGTGCCTAGGTTAGTGACTGATACCTGGTCAAAACTCAATATATGTATTTGTTGAACGACTTCTATAATGTGTAGGAGAAGTAAGATTTGCATGATTCACAGATGTAACTGGAAGACTGAAATCACCCTTTTCCTTCCCACTGGACTGAGAATGGGGTCAAAGGCGATCATTGGCTAAGAAGGTAAAGGAATCTTTCTAACTGCTTGTTTCAAAAGCTTTGACAAAGCCCTTGTGTAGGTAATCAAGGGAGCAGCTGCCAAGATGAGCCAGCAAGGACTCATCAACAGGGTAGGGAGATACCTATTTCTTTGTTCTCTTTCCCTCCAGGGAGCAACAAATGAATGTGGGAGAAATATGGGGGTCAAAGAAAGTAACTGTTATTACTATTACTGTACAAAAAGGGGTTTTTATGTCCGATGTGCATAAAAAAGCCAATAATTACGCCACCGGCTTTTGAGTAAAGAAAAGGCTTTATTGCGAGGTCACTCAGCAAGGAGATAGGAGGCAAGGCTCTCAAATCTATGTCTCCAATCCAGGGTTTGGCACAAAATTTAAGAGGTTGGGGGGAACGGGCTGGTACACGGAAGCACTGGCAAGGCAGGTTTTGATTGGAGGACTTTAAACATTTACAGTAAGTTGTGGAAGGGGCTTTAACATCAGATCTTCCTAGACAACAGACCCCTTGCTTCTGATGAGAGTCTGGCTTTCAAGTTCTGGTCGTTTCCTGGTCCTTTGGTTCCATGGAGTAGGGGAATCTTTGGTTCTGGCTATTATTTCAGGTCAAGATTTTCTCCTCTGTGCATGCTCTGGCTACATGACTTGCAATTTTAGCTTTAATCTTCTGTTGATAAGATGGGGTCGGTTCGAACTGGTCCTAGAGGGCCTGCGGTTATGTTATTACTACTGAAGGGGAGCAAAATCTGTAACCCCAAATTATGCCTCTTTGGCATAGTGATTATTTTGAGCTAGTTATTTTTAAGAAACCGTGGATACAGGAGAAGCTTTGAAAACCAAGTATAAGTTACCCTTTTGTAAGAGACATTTACATTTATAAGGGAAATCTTCCATTTGTAAGGATGTCTCCCCCTCTGTACCAGGAAGAAAAGGATGACTCTAAATCTCTAGAAACTCTCATCAATGGAGAACGCACAGCTTTAAATCTGCATAATGATCTTACCCTGTTTACTGTGCTTTTCCTGGTAACCTGCCACAGCTGACTCCTCACCCCCCAACATCTTTTTTCTTTAGCTGAAGATGCTATTTAAGGTGATAGCCTTGACCATTTCAAAGTGTTACTCCGTTTTCCTGGGTCTCTCCTATGTATGCTGGATACATACATGTTATCAAATTTTTGTTTGTTTTTTTCCTGTTAATCTGTCTTACATCAATTTAATTATTAGACCAGCAAAAGAACTTAGAAGGGAAGAAAGAAAAATTTTTCCACCCAACAGGGCCTAGTTGAGAAGAGGGCTCAGAGGAGCCTGACTAAGGTTTGGTTAAGGAGAGAGTCATTGTCAGAAGGAAGGGAAGCTGATACATTGGGGTTACTCACAACTTGGTACAATTTTCATTCCAAAAGGAAAGGATAATCTATTATTTCTTGTTTAAATGCATCTAAACGCTTTAACTATAATGAAGGTTTTTGTTTTTAAAAAATGTGCCAAATCTGCCTTCACGTGTTATTCAAATCTATGTCTAAATGACTCACTCATGGTGAAAACAGAGAGCAGCTATTGATCGTCATCCATACTGTTGTGTTTCCTGTGCTTGGAAGCTATTTTAAAAAATATCCCCACATTTCTTTTTTCTCTCTTCTTAGATAATTAATCCCGGTTTCTAAAGTTTAGTCCTGTCTTTTAAATCGTGGGCCTTTGAATTCCAGTAAAGTGCATTGCCCCTTTAGGTTAAAGTTTCTTTTCCAGGGAGGTTACAGAAAGATTCACTTGTTTGTCTGGAAGTTGTTAAAGAGGTGAAACAGTCATTTTGCCTTTCATGCCCAATTCCATGTTCCTACCTCATTGAGAGCAACCATGCTGTTTTGCTCATTTACTTTTTTTGTTGTTTTGCAAAAAAATTAACATTCTTATTGATGAGTTTTTAGGAAAGTTGCCTGGAGTATGGAGCCAGGATGAAGCAAGTGAGGCACCTAGGCCTAGATACTTAGATATGGTTCTGACTGGAGGCCTGGAGATGAAATAGAAAAACTCCTGAGTTCTCTCTCACTCTGTAGACCTTCAGTGACCTATTCTTTTGAAACAGGAGGTGTTCACAACAAACAATGTTGACTCTGGGGAAAAAAGAGTTTCTTCTTAAAGAATACAGGGCCTGCAAATATTAAAGGAACATTTTCTCTCACAGGGATTGTGGCCAACACAACTCCCTCCAGTGGGAAGTGAATTAACTCAGAGCATCAATCTCCTAATTAGAAGAGCCAAAGCAATGGTCCTCAAGAGAGGAAAGCATGGAACAAAATCACCCAGGGAACTACACACATCACTTCTCTCCCTTTCCTAACCATCCAGAGTCTGATGGGGGTGAGCATGTCAGGATGGCCTAGGGAGACTGGGTGTAGATGGTTTTGGCAAGTTTTCTAGGCAACACAGACAAGCAGCTCTCTCTCATCCGATTGGGAATCATTGAGCAAAAGAAAGACCCAATGTTATTTGTGAAAGTTTGAAATACATACTATTGACTCTACTTCTAGGAATCTATTATACAGAAATACTTGTACACTCATTCAAAGATAAATGCACAAGGATGGGAATTATAGCGTTTTGTAATAGCAATGACAGTAATAATAATAATAACAACCTTAAAGTCCATCAGTTGGGAACTGTTTAAACGTATAGTTCAGCTGTACTGTGGAATTCTATGCCTTGCTTAGAAAGAACAAGGTAGCTCTTTATGCCCTAACATGAAGTGACCGCCAAGGAATATATTTGAGTGGAAAAAGCAAATTGTACAATAATAAGTATAATGTGATATTTTTATAAAGCAAAACAAACAAAAACCAGCCAAATCATGCATATACATGTTTTAAGTGTATAAAAAAATTCTGGGAAGAGATACACAAATTCTTAACACTGGTTACTTATGAAGATGGCGATAGACTAGGGTGGGTTGTTTTTTGTTTGTGTTTATTTTTGTTTTAGTTTTTTGGTGAGGAAGGCTGTCCCTGAGCTAACATCTGTGCCAATCTTCCTCTATTTTGTGTGTGGGATGCCACTGCAGCGTGGCTTGGTGAGCAGTGTGTAAGTCCACATCAAGGGTCTGAACCTGTGAATCCCAGGCCACGGAAGCAGAGTGTGTGAACTTAACTACGACGCCACTGGGCTGGCCCCTAGGGTGGGATTTTTAATTGTTTAAATGGACTTTGACACTTGATCCATTTTTAGAACTCACATATATTCATGAATTTTTTTGGTCCACTGAAGAGGCTGCAGTGGAGAGGAGACTGAGGACTGTGTGAGGCAAAGGAGACTTGTTTAGGCATTTATTTTTTTAAATTAAGTTTTTCAGCTCCTCTCATCCACGCCCACACCACCACCATGAGCATCACGTGACACATGAATAAAGGGAAGTAAACAAAAGTTCAAAATGTTCTATAGCAGAAGGAGAAAGGGAAGTGTCACAAAGCACCCATGTGTGACCGACCACCCTCTGCTAGACAATGTGTATGTGTTACTCAAGATGATCCTGAGACAGCATTTTACAAATGTTGTCCAAGCCAATCATAGTCTCTCTGTTTTGAACATAGCTTAGAATACGGACTTGGTTTAGGGATAAGTAATTCTATCCTTAGGTCAGGTCCTCCTAATCCCCACTGGGATTAGCCAACATCTTCCCAACTGGACTCAATGTCTTCTGTTTCAGCCCCCTTCAGTCTGCCCCAAGAGATTCTTTTCTAACGTAAACTTCATCATACCTCTTTCTTGCTTAAAGTTCTTCAAGGATAAAACATTGCCTACAGGACAACATCGACATTCACAAGCATAGTTTGCAAGTCCCTTCACAGTCTGACCTCTGACCATCTTTTCAGTTCTATCTCCTGCCACGTGCCCCACCATTCTGCAAACTAGTTTTACTAAGCTGCTGGCAATTCCTTGAATATGCCATTTGTTTTCATTCTTTGGGTCATTGTGTATGCAGAATATTGGGGGTTCTCTGGTGAATTCCTACTTATCTTTCAAGACTAAATTCATATGTCTAAAGCCTTTTCTGACCTCCTCTGAATCCTGTATCCCCTCTACTTACTTCATGCCCTGTGTACCTGATGTTTTATAGATGTTTGTATTTTTTTTAACCTGTTTGACTCCTATTAGACTTTTAATTCCTTGAGGATAGTGACCTTGTTTTCTTTATTATTTGTATACCTAACACCTGGAAGGCATATGATATACATTAAGTAAAAATTTGTTCCAAGGCCCACCCCACGGAAAAGTAGTTAAAGTTCCACACACTCCACTTTGGCGGCCCAGGGTTTGTGGGTTTGGATCCTGGGTGCGGACCTACTCCACTCATCAGCCACGTCATGGAGGCGTCCCACATGCAAAGTAGAGGAAGACTGGCTCAGATGTTAGCTCAGGGCTAATCTTCCTCAAGCAAAAAAAGAGGATTGGCAACAGATGTTAGCTAGGGGAAATCCTCCTCACAAAAAAAAGTTTATTCTATGAATAAATAAAAAATAAAACATAATCAATTGAAATAAGTTTTTGGGGGACAAAGATTTAAAGAAGAACATATGCAGGAGGTCATTGTTTGCAATAATCTCCTAGGAGTAAAACTTGAAGGTAACTGATCTGTAAGATTTGGGCATCAGATAATATAGAAGAATTCTCAGGAAGTGAGAGTCTTATTTGAATAAAATGTGATTATCACTGATTTCAAATGTTTCTTTGCTTTGGAAGCTTTGACTTTGCTTTATATAGGGCTGTGTGTTGCATACACATCAACCAAACAGTAAACAAAGAAAGAGCAGTAAAAATCAGACCCATAAGCAAACTCAGTGCTAAAAATGTAGTGTTCCACACACAACAGATGAGGTGTGGACTTTAAAGAAAAAAATGTGACTGAAGTGAAGGAGAAATGTTGCTCACAGGTGTATTTTTTGTTCTCTCCCTGAGTACCTGCATACGGAAAGCTGATTTTAAGAGCAGGAGAAGCAAATTCTAATGGCTGAGGAATGATTTTAAAATAGAACATTTTCAGTAGGCCACAACATTTTATTGTAATTACTCATCAAACTGTATTAGCCATAAAGGAAAGACTCTAGACAAACACTTGCAACTTAAAATGTTTAGGTTGTCTCAGGTACGATGACTATTTTAAACACAAACACACACACACACCACCTCAAAGCCCAAATATGTATTGATTGAATTCTACTAATAGGTCTTTGTTTTAGATTTTAAGAGACTGAAATAATGATACAACCCATGAAGAAAGAAAAAAGTACTCATGGGAAAAATATTAGCCTTAGTGCAGAAAAGAGTTAACAGAGCAGGCCTGATTGCTTATTCAAAGAAAGGCCTTCTTACAAGGTTGACCCTTGGCTGGTATCTGGGAACTTGGATTTCAGGAGAGTTCCCACCATTTACAGAACTGATAAGAACAGCTCACTGTACCTAAACTGTTTGTGCAAACAATGTGGTTTCTACTGAACTCCTGCTTTCCCTCTGGGAGTCTGGAATTTGAGTACGTGCCAGGCAAAGGATGCCTACGTGACCAGCCCCCACTAAAACCCCTGGGCGCTGAATCTCTAATGAGCTTCCCTAGTTGGGAATATTTCACATGTGTTGTCACAACTCGTTTGTGACCCCTCTGGGAGAGGACTCTTGGAAAATTGCACCTGGTCTGCCCTGGACTTTGCGCCATGTGCCTCTTCCCTGTGCTGATTGTGCTTTGTACCCTTTCACTGTGATCAATCTTAGCCATTAGTACAACTACGTGCCGGGTCCTGTGAGTCCTCCCAGCGAATCATCAAACCTGGGGGTGGTCTTGCGGACCCCTGACACAGCCTCAAACACCAAATATGGATGCTTTTATGACCTTGAATGAAAATTCTTCTTACTTAATACTCTCAGACCCTCTCCCAGTGTGTCTTCATCTTTGATGTGCTGCAAATATCCAGTCAAGGCAGAGCCTACTTTTTTAAAACCAAAAAAACCTCATTGTTACATACGTAGTTCTACAAAAAAACATAGTTGAAATTTCCCCCAAAATAAGCCAGGTGGTTCTGTGTAAGCTTAAAGTATCTGAATATTTTAACTGACAATGAAAAAGTCTGTAGGTATGTACAGCCCTTTGGGGATAATCTGTTTTGATGGCAAGACACCTGATTCACTTTTCCAAAAAGTGAGATTTCCTTTTCTCTCTTTTCCACCTGAAAACGTTGCCTTCTCAGTGCGGTGGGGATTTGCACGTTGTATTTTGTCCCACTACTTCCACAGACTTCTCGTGTTACATTAAGATCATTTACCTCTCTCCCTCCTGAACTTTGAGGTTCAGGACTAGGTCTAACCATTCACCAACTTCCAGAGCATTCCTTAGTGTGTGACAAAAAGCAGGTGCCCAGAAACAGTTTGTCACATGATATTAAATGAACCACTAGGCATCTATTTGATTCATAGGTGAATTTAAATATATTTATATTTGTTAGACCTTTTATTTATTGTGGTACTCTGAGATATAATTGAGTGAGATCGTGGTTTTGAGCATTTCCTGAAAAGTGTACAGCACTATTTACTCTTGATTATTATTATTATTAATCATCATCATTGAGAGTTTGTATTATTATTATAAAAAATACAAGTTTTGGGCTGCCCCACAGCAGTGATTAAGTTTGGCATGCTCCACTTCAGTGGCCCAGGATTCGTGGGTTCAGATCCTAGACATGGACCCAACCACTTGTTAGTGGCCATGCTGTGGCAGTGACCCACATACAAAGCAGAGGAAGATTGGCACAGATGTTAGCTCAGGGCAACTCTTCCTCAAGCAAAAAAGGAGGAAGATTGGCAACAGTTGTTAGCTCAGGGTGAATCTTCCTCAAAAAAAAATTTTTAAAAACACAGGTCCTGGCCTTTTGAAAATGTGAAGTTGAGAATCACTGTTCTGGCTCTTGCTGCAGCCAGTATGGAGCCAGACAGTATCTCATTACACAGTATTTCATCTTTTTAGAAACTGACGAAATATAATCACAGAGGAAGCAGCAAAGAGATAACAGTTGTGTTGCTTCAAAGCAAACCAGATAAGGAGAAAGCAATATTGGCTGGTGGTGCTGGTCTCTTACAGATCAGCAAGGACCTCCTACTGACCCAATACAGTGGCCTTTTCTCCTTAAACTCTCTGCAGCATCTGAAGCTATTGCCTTCCTATTTCTTGAGACTCTCTCTTGCCTTGCTTTCTAAGACACCACACTCTGTTATCTACCTTCCAGTTCTTCTGCACTTTCTCTACTTTCCTCTCTGACTTTCTTTCCATCTCCCACCCCTTCAGTGTGCTTCAGAACTGTGCTCATTCACTCATATTCTATCCGTGTTCTTCTCTTCTTTTCTTCCTTTTTTTTTGGTGAGGAAGATTGGCCCTGAACTAACACTTGTTGCCAATCTTCCTCTTTTTGCTTGAGGAAGAGTGGCCCTGAGCTAATATATGTGCCCATTTCCCTCTATTTTGTATGTGGGATGCCTGCACAAGATGGCTTGATGAGTGGTATAGGTCAGCGCCCAGGATCCGAACCTGCAAACCTGGGCTGCCGAAGAGGAGTGTGCTGAACTTAACCACTATGCCACTAGGCCAGCCCATGGCCCACTTTTCTTTCTATTCCTTTCCTTGGAATATAAGATATTTAACAATTACCAAGTATTTGCTATTTAATTTAACTCTCAAACTGCTATAGTAGCTAGTATTATTATCCCATGTTAAAGATGAGGAAACTGAGGCACAAAAAGGTTAAGTAAGTAGTCCAAGATCACAGAGCTCTAAAGGGGAGAGGCTGGGATTGAAAATCAGACAGGCTGGCTCCAGAATCCAGACCCTTAGCCACTCCATCACTCTTTCTAGAAAGCATCTACAAAGCAGAACCCTTTGGTTCAGAGTTTGGAAAATAATCGCAGTAGAGTGCTGTCTGGAAGAACTGAGCATCAGCTGTTTTCTTGTGAATTCCTCAAAAGGATCTCAAGATCAGTTTACTTGAAACAGAAACTACCATTTGCACTGAAGTTTTGAGACCAGGCAACTAAAAACTTCTTGGTAACACTGACCCAAAACTAGTTCCCCTTATGACTTTCTATCTTTGGTGTTGATGTCGCCATAATGGCAGAGGCTTCCCAGATGAGATATTTCAGCTCCGTGACTGTATCAGTCCAAAGTATCCTCTTAACTCTGCATGTACCCTTGGTGTGAGGTAAACATCACAACCACTGTGTATTGCACAGTGCCAGGCATGTTGTCATCCTTTGTGAAAAATATTTACAGAATGAACACATTTCTACCGGATTGTAAGTTCCCAAAAAGCAGGGGCAGTGGCTTTCCCACATTGTATTCTGTAAGATTCCCCCTAAGTAATCCTCTACTTAGGTGCATCTGTTCAGTTCCATTGATTGGAATCAACCTTTTTGGATAGCCACATCTGAATGCGGTGGAAAGTTTACTTCAGGATTTAAGAAATATTTGCCTCACTTTTAAGGAGCTTATTAAATTCTAAACAGAGCCATTTAAAAGCCTTTTTATTGAACCAAGAGTGAAAGTAATGAAAACCAATTTTGCAAAGTTAAAAAAACAGTGAAGCTCTTAATAATAATTGTTTTTTAACTCCCCATTGCTTAACTCAATACATTTTGTTTCTGAGTAAAACTTTTCTTTCCTCTTGGGAGCTCCTTAACCAATCCCAAGGTTGCATGGTAATTGAAGTTGTTAACTACTCTGCCAAATGCAGATCATCTGCCTGGGAGTTTGAATCACTTTTAAAAGCTCACTAATATTGCTTGTGGTGCAGAAACGTTCATGAATGGTTCAGAAAATTCCTGCAAATTCACTTCAGCATTTTTTCTCAAGTTAAATTAAAGTATTATTAAATTTCATATGTTTTATTAGATATGGCATGTCTAGTCCAACTGTAGTCTTGTGAAATTATTTCAGAGTCCTGGATTATTATGTTCTCTGTCTCCATCATTGGATCTGTACACGCTGGCTCTTTCCATATGGTGGGACCCTAGGGGATTTGCAGCTTTCTTCTTTGTACTTTGATGTATTCCTTGAATTTTTTTTTAATAAAGAGCATTTCTCGTTTTTATAAAATCAATGTGTCATTACTTGATTTTTAAAAATTTACTTTCTGTGTTTCAGATTCAATTCAGACAATAAATGCCTATTGAACTTCTACTATATGCTAAGATGCAACACTGAGGAAGATGGAGTTGCTTCTCTTAAGGAGCTTTCAGCTCAGTTGGAGAGAAAAACACATACATGGACAAAAACACGTATGCTGGTGGTCTGCGCAAGGGTCTAGGGGAACAGAGGAGTTCTCTTGGATGAGAGAGCCTGGGCATGATGAGGAGGACAAATAGTAACTGGCCAGGGGGTTGAGGGCAGGAAAGGCAGAGGGGCTAGCATGAGCAAAGGTCTAGAGATGAGAAAGAGTGGGTTTTGTGTGGCTCGCTGCCGGCCCCACTGGGATTGCTGGTGAATAACGTGCTGGGCAGAGCCAGTATGGAGAGATACTAGAGAGGTGTCCAAAGACCAGCTCAAGAAGGGCTTCCTCGCTATTCCAGGTCAGCTATTCCATGCTATGGAGCCTGGCAGGAAATGAGGCATCGTGGAAGGGTTTTAAAAAAGAAAGTGATAGTGGGAATGTGAATTGGTTCAGCCACTATGGAAAATGATATAGAGGTTCCTCAAAAACTTAAAAATAGAATTACCATATGACCCAGAAATCTCACTTCTGGGTATTTATCCAAAGGAAATGAAAACAGGATCTCGAAGAGATATCTGCACTCACATTTATTGCAGCATTATTCCCAATAGCCAAGATATGGGACCAACCCAAGTGTCCGTCATGAATGAATGGATAAAGAAGACGTGATACACACACACACCCACCCACACACACACACACACACAGAGTGGAATATTATTCAGCCATGAGAAAGAAGGAAATCCTGCCATTTGTGACAACATGGATGGATCTTGAGGGCATTAAGCTCAGTGAGATAAGCCAGACAGAGAACACAAATACTGTATGATCTCACTTATATGTGGAATCTAAAAAAGCCAAACTTATAAAAACAGAGTTGAATGGTGGTTACCAGGGGCTGGAGGGTAGGGGAATTGGAGAGATGTTGTTTAAGGGTACATACTTGCAACTAGAAGATGAATAAGCTCTGGAGATCTAATGCACAGCATAGTGACTATACTCAACAATACTATGTCTTATATGTCAAAGTTGCTGAGAGACTAGAGCTTGACTGTTCTCACCACAAAAAGAGAAATCGTAATTATGTAGCATGATAGAGATGTTAGTCAAAGCTACCGCAGTAATCATAGTACAATATATAAATGTATCAAATCAGCACCTTAGACACCTTAAACTTACACAATGTTATAAGTCAATTAGACCTCAATAAATAAATAAATTTGCAATTTAGGTAAATCACTCATGTGGTGCTGGGTATGGCTGCGAGCTGGCAAGACTAGAAGCTGAGGGCAGTTAGGAGGTTTTTGCTGTGATCCACAGAAAAGACGGCTTGAACTAGAGCAGTGGAACCAGAGGTAGAGAAATGGGTGGTGGATTTGAAGTTTATTTGGTAGATGAAATTACCAGGATGGGGTGTTTGATTGGCTGTGGAGGGTGAGAGAACTCCAGGATAATCCTCAGGTTTCTGGCTGTGTGTCCTTTGGTGAGATGAAAGACAGGAGAAAATTTTGGGGGGAAAGAACGTTAGGCTCTGTTCTGGACTTTTTGGGATACAAGTGTCTGTGCAAGCCCGCAAGAGGGCCTGTGCAGCAACAATTTGTATATAGTATCTAAAGCTCAGGGGACAGCTCTGGGCTAGGACACAGATTAGGAAGTGCCTACGATTAAAGCCACGTGGTCAGGAAAAATCAATCAGAAAGCATATGTGAAGAGTTATGGACTGAGAATGGCACATTGGAAAGAATCAGGTAGATTGAGAGGGGAGCATGAAGGAGACGTAGAGACCACGTCCAGGGGGTGAAAAGAGGACCAGGAGAGGGCAATGGACCACTAGAGACTTTCTAGAAGAAATGAGTAGACCACAGTGTCAAATGCTTCAGGACAATCCAGAAGGTAAATGTGGGAAAATGTCCATTGGGTTTGGCAATTACAGGGTCATTTTCAACCTTTGTCAGAGCAGTTTCAGAGCAGGGGGCAAGTAGATGTTCTAACTCTGATCTCTGTGAGGGCATGCTTATGGTTAATGTGAGATTTTTTTTCCCGCCCTAAACCAGTCAAAGTCAGTCAAGCTGCTTTGTATCTATCTCCATTGTTGATTGGAGGATGGTTTTTGTAGTCTGCCATTTCACCGGGGGAGTAGACCCTGGAGGATTCTAGCCTTGTTTGGACCCTAGGCCCTTCTCCTGGTCCAGGAGGATGCAGACTTTAGTAGCCTCCTAGTTACCAAGCTTGAGAAACAATCTAATTTGGGGTAGGGCAGCCAGCACCATCTTTGCTCACCACTCTGGTTTACAACATCCTCTACATTTTTGGATGCTGGGAGTTTTCTTACTTCCTTTAAACTCAGCTATTATTTAAAAGGAGTTTGTGCTGATAACTAACTAATTAAATAAAATAAATAAATAAAAGGAGTTTGTTGTATTTTCATCCAGGCTTTATATATGTCCCCTAGTTGGGGGTTTTCAAGAATATCTACTGTCTAATATTGCTAGAAATGGAAACATAGATCTTTTACTGTACATTTAAATCCACTGAGTGTACACAGCATTTTTCCTTAGCCCCAGAGCTATCTTATTTAATAAAACACTTTTTATTAAATTTATTTGAGCTTTTGCTTTATTAAGTTCTTCTAAAGCCTAAAACACTCTTTGGGAATTTTCTCCTATTCCTTGTCATGATGTATTATTCATTCAATATGTTGCTAGATTCAGTTTTCTAATATTTTATTTAGGATTTTAGCATCTATGTTCATAAGTGAGATTGACCCATAGTTTTTCCTTATTCTCTTCAACTTTTTCTTCCTCCTTTCCTCCTTCTCTTCCTCCCTTCCTTCCCTCCTTTCTCTCTTAGAACTCTTTTGTCTAGTATCAGTATTAAGGTTATGCTAGTTAGTATCACAGAAAGAGAGGTGGAAACTTGATATTTTTATATGTTCTTTAACAGTACGACAAGGAGAACATCTGTTTTTGAAGGGTTAGGAGACATCTCCCATTAAACCCTCTGGGCTTGGTGCCTTTTTAGCAGTAGATCTTGGATTATCTTTTATATTTCTTCAACTATTATTGATTGATTCAAATTTTCTGCTTTTTATTTTAAAAATTATCATATAGTAAAATTGACTGCCTTTCTTTTGATGTATGATTCTATGACTTTTAATACACGTAGATTTGTGTTAGCCCAACCACAATCAGCATACAGAACAGTTACAACACCCCAAAACTTTCTCATGCTCCTTTTTATAGTCACACACTGCCCCCACGTCTAGCTCCTGGCAACCACAGACCTGCTCTCCATCACTATAGTTTTGTCTTTTCAAGAATGTCATGTAAATAGAATCATATGGTGTGAAACCTTAATTCAGGCTTCTTTCACTTAGAAAAATGCATTTGAGATTTATCCATGGTGTTGCTTGTATTGGCAGTTCATTTTTATAGCTGAGTCGTATTCAGTTTTATGGCCGCATCACAGTTTGTTTATCCATTCACTCACTGAAGGACATTTGTGTTGTTTCCAGTTTGAGGCTATTATGGCTAAAGCTGTTATGAACATTTGCACACAGATTTTAGAGTGCACACAGGTTTTTGAGCATATAAGTTTTTATTTCTTTAGGGTAAATACCCAGGAGTGGGATTTTTGGGTCATATGATAAGTATATGTTTAACTTTATACGAAACTGCTAAACCATTTTCCAGAACAGCTATACCATTTTGCTTTCCCACCAGCAATGTATGAGAGTTCCAGCCTCCCTCATTTTTGTTCACTTGACTTGTCCTTAACTATGTTTCTCTATCATGTCGTTAGTGGCTTGTTGCTGCATACATTTGATGAGTTTTCATAGTGAACTTTTGTGGCCAAAATTTATTTTTATTTATTTAGATTGTGATCTGTTGTTTTTCCTGTAACTATGGATTCATATCTTTCAACCATTGTGGAAAATCTTCAGTCATTACAACTTTAATGGTTGTTTTTCCACATTATCTCTAATTTCTCTTTCCGGAACTCTACTAAATGTATATTTGATCCTTTCATGATTTTCTTTATTTCTCATTCATATTTCCCACCTCTTAATCTCTTTGTGTTGCATTCTGGTAAATTTCCTGAAGTAACTCTTCCAAGTCATCAATTCTCTCTTCAAATATATCTAATTCCTTAAATTGCCCATTGAAGTTTTAATTTTAATGATTACATTTGTCATTTCTGGAAGTCATGTTTCAATTATTCCTTCATCTTTTTTGGTGGTATATTGTCCTTTAGTCAAAATGTTATTTTATTTTATTTTTTTAAGATTTTTAAAAACTTTTTCCTTTTTCTCCCCAAAGCCCCCTGGTACATAGTTGTATATTTTCAGTTGTGGGTCCTTCTGGTTGTGGCATGTGGGATGCTGCCTCAGCGTGGCCCAATGAATGGTGCCATGTCTGTGCCCAAGATCTGAACCGGCGAAACCCTGGGCAACCAAAGCAGAGTGCACAAACCCAACCACTCGGCCATGGGGCCAGCCCCTCAAAATTTTATTTTTTTATTTAAAAATATTTTGAACATATTTACTTTACTGTTTTTATTTGGGATACGGTTCTCAGATCTGCTTTATTTCCTTGCTTTCTTACTCCTCTGATTCTCTCATCTAAAGAAGAAAAGAAAGAAAGGAAAAAAGAAAGGGCACCTCTCCCTAGGAGGAAAATAGATCAAAGTAATGAGTAAAGTGATCCCTAATTTGGTAATTTAGCAGCAAGAGAGTGATTAGCTTGCCAGCCTGCTCCCTATCATTTTCTGTAATGGAGCCTGCCAGTAAACACAGGTGAAATAGTTTTCCTAACTGAATATAGCAAATCTTGCTTTTTTTTTTTTCCAGATGATGCCAAAGTTTGCAGAGCATAGAAAATGGAGAACTTTTATAAAAATATCAGGAAAAAGAACATTTCTTTATTGTTTTAATTCATATGTGTATATGCCTAAATACTACTCTCTCAGTCTCTGGTCTTCCTGTTTCTAACACAAATGATAACAAAAACAAAGTGGCATTTATTGAGTACCAATTATGTGCCTGCTACAATGCTAAGTGCTTCACATATATTTTCATGTAATCCTCATGACCATGAAGTTTACAGATGAAAAACTAGAGCACAGAGAGGTTAAATGGTTTTCCCAAGATCACCCAGCTAGTAAATAGCAGAGCTGGGATTTGAACATGTCTTTCTCTAAATCTTGTCATTTCTATCAAGTCATTTGACTTTGGTAAGATAATAGCAGTAGTAGAGGGGGCTGTTTCCCATGATTTATTCTTTAGTTCTCTGCTTTGCATCGTTTATAATCTCCTTTCAGAGAACTCATTTTCAGTTTTAACAGCCATCTCTATGTAATTTACTCCTGAATGTTCTGTCTACAGTCCTAACATCTCCTTCGAACTCCCTTAAACACTAATATCCAAGATGTGGAACTAAACATTGCCTACTGGATAGCAAGGGGCACAGTCGTATAGTGGTTAAGAGCAAAGGCCTTGGAGGTGGACTGCCAGGACTTGAATTCTCCTTCTACCTTTGCCAGCTGAGTTACTCGGGCAAGTTGCTCAAATTCTTTGTGCCTATATTCTTATTTATAAAAGGAGATCGTTTGCTATTATGTCTCAAACACGTCACTTCTGAAACTGATCTCTTCAACTTCCCTCCAAAAGCACATCTCCTATGACCTCCCACGGCCCCCTCTCCCCCCCATCAGATTTAGGCTCTTTCTTGTCTCATCATCCCCTACAGCCCTTCCATGAAGTGTTTTGAATCTATTTCTTTCCAACTCCTTGGCTATCACACTTTACCCCATGTCAGAATTACTTTAAGAACATTTTTTTTTTGCTTTTGTTTCAGACTTCTTCTCTTTTAATCTATCCAGTCTTTTCTTCATATAATATACTTTGGATATTTCCTGCATGTTTGTGATTCTTTGTTATTAAAATTTTTTCTTTTTCTTTCTGATGATGAATTGTAAAAAATCCAACTCCTGTACAACAAAGAAAATTAAAGACTGCCAAAGTTCCCCTAGGCCATAACCACTGTTAACAATTTGGCACATATTTTATCTAATATTGCACATAACCATTATTAAAATTAGGTGCATATTTTATTTAGCCACTATTAATATTTTGGTGCATATTTCTACTATTAACAATTTGTGCATATTCTATGTAATATTTTAAACAACCCCTATTAACATTTTAGTACATATATTATATAATATTATGCATAAGGCTTTTCAACCTTATCAGTTAACCATATATGTTGTTGACATTTCCATCGTGGTGATACAGACGTATATTGTTATTTTTTAAAAATTGGTTTTATTAAATACTGGTTGAACACAAAAGAATATTTATGAAGCATGTATATGGTATAAATAATTTTCATACAGTGAACACTCATATTCACACTACTCTGTTTATGAAATGGAACATTATCATTACCCTTGAATTCCTGTCTCCCTCAAATGTAACCCCTATCATGTATTTCCATTTATCGTATTCTTGCTTTTCATTATAGTTTGCATGTATGTTTATATAACTAAACAATATATCATTTGCTTTTGCATGTTTTTGAAATTTATGTAAATAGATCATTTTGTATGTTATCTTCTGCAACTTGATTTTTCTTTCCCCCTGCACTTTATGTCTTTTTTGGGATTGTGACTGGAATGACATTAAGGGGAATTGATATCTTCATGATATTGAGTTTATGGCCCCTGAATGTAATATATATCTCCATTTATTTTGGTCTTCTTTAATGCTTTTCAATATAGTTTATCATTTTCTCCCTAAACGTCTTGCCCATCTTGTGTTAGATTTATTCTTAGATACATATTATTTTTTGATGTTATTCTAAATGATCTTTTAAAAAGTTAGTTTTCTAGCTGTTTGTTGTTGGTAGATAGAAATGCAATTGATCTTTTTAAAATGAAACCGCTTATTTAAAATCTTGGAACAGGAAAGCAACACATTTATTGTTTATAGATACATACAGCTGTAGTGAAATTCTATGAATTTGGTTTGGAAATAAGGACACAAACTTCAGGATAGTCTTATTTGGAGAGGCGGGGGGAATGGGATCAAAGAGAGGCACAAAGAGAACATTAATGGTATCTATAGCATTTTATTTCTTTTTGAAGCAAATATGGCTATTTTATATTTTATGGATATTTTTATATGGCTATATTTTAATATTTTTTAAGGCTGCATGGAGGTATATGAATGATTGTTTTATTATTCTTTGTACTATTTTGAAACAGATCATACTTTTTAAAATAAAATGCACAATGGTAACTCAATGAGTTTATATGCTCAAGATAAATCACTTTTATGATGGATGACCTCAGAGGCCATTAATTCCATTGATTATTCTAAACTGGACATTGTAAAGCAGGGGCTGTGTGCAGAATCCAACCGCCAGGTATGATTGTTTTCTGTGCCCTGTGACAAAACAAGTGAACCTGCAATGAAACACCAAAGATTTTACATTAGAATCTAGATTTCTGAATTCTCTTGAAAAGTTAGAAAATCTGACAACACTGTGTTCCCATGTAGTAATAGTCAATCAGATAGGAATAAGTAGTGGCTGCCTGTTTGCTTATTGATAGTTTATTATGAAAAATTTCTAACATTTTCAAAGACAAAGAGAAAAGCATAATGAGCTCCCAGATCCCCATTGTTGAAATTCAACAATTATTAAGTCATGGCCTGTTTTGTTATACCTATTTTGCCTGATCGCCTGACCCCTGGATTATTTTGAAGCAAATCCCAGACACTATATCATTTCATCCATGAGTATTTTAGTATTTATCTCTAAAAGATAAGTGCTTTTAGAAAACATAACCACAATATTATTGTCATACCTAAAAAAGATTAATATTAATTCCTTAATGTAATCGCATATCCAGCCAATATTCAAAATTTCCCCATTTTCTCAACTTTATGTTACAGTTTCTTCAAATAAAAGTTCAAATAAGGCCATTATGTTGCATGTGCTTGATATATTTCTTAAATCTCTGGGAGCTGGTAGCATCATCCAGACCAGCATTGTCCAGTAAAATGTTGTGTGATAACCAAAACGTTCTATATTTATGGTATCCAATGTGGTTGCTACTAGCCATATATGGCTATTGAGCACTTGAAATGTGACTAGGGCAATTGAGGAAACAAATTTTTAATTTTATTTAATTTTAATTAATTAAAAATTTTTTCTAACAGCTTTAAAATTTCACCCTTTGAAGTGTATGATTCAGTGGCTTTTAATATATTCACAAGTTGTACATTGATCACTATTTATTCCAGAACATTTACATCACCCCTAAAAGAAATCCATTAGCAGTCTCTCCCCATTCTCCCTGCCCTCAACGCCTGGCGACCACTAATCCAACTGTCTTTCTCCATGGATTTGCCTATCTTATTTCATATGAGATATGTAGCCTTTTGTGTTTTTCACTTTGCATAATGTTTTCAAGGTTCATCAACTGATACATGTTAATGTATCAGTTAATTCATTCCATTTTATGGGCAAATAATGCTCCATTGTATGCATATGCCATAGTTTGCTTATCCTTTCATTAGTTGATGGACACTTGGGTTATTTTGACTTTTTGACTATCATGAATAACGTTACTATGAACATTTGTGTGCAAGTTTTTGTGTAGACATATGTTTTCAATTATCTTGAGTATGTATCTAGGGATGGAATTTCTGGCTTATATGGTAACTCTGTGTTTAACTTTTTCAGAAACTGACGTATGGTTTTCCAAAGTGGGTGCAACATTTTACATTCCCATCAGCAATGTGTGCAGGTTCCAAATTCTCCACATCCTCACCAACACTTGCTATTGTCCATCTTTTTGAGTATAACCAATCTAGTGGGTGTGAAGTGGTATTCCACTGTGGTTTTTTAATGTGCATTTCTCTAATGACTAATGATATTGAGCATCTTTTCCTGTGTTTACTGGCCATTTGTATATCCTTTTTTTGGAGAAATGTCTACTCAAATCCTTTGTCCATTTTTAAATTAGGTTTTCTTGTCGAATTGTAAGAGTTCATTATATATTTTAGATACAAGTCCCTTATCAGATACATGATTTGCAGATATTTTCTCCCTTGCTCTGAGTTGTCTTTTCACTTTCTTGATGATGTCCTCTGAAGCACAGAAGTTTTTAATTTTGATGAAGTCCAATTTACCTATTTTTCTTTTGTTGCTTGTGCTTTAGGTTTCACACCTAAAAAACCATTGCCTAAAACAAGTTCAAGAAGGTTTACTCCTCTATTTTCTTTCAAGAGTTTTATAGTTTTAGCTCTTACATTAGGGTCTCTGGTCCATTTCAACTTAATTTTTGTCTATACTGTGATGACCATGTATTGGAGTGTAGCAGGGGTAACAATTCATTCTTTTGCATATGGATATCCAGTTGTTTCAGCACCATTTGTGGAAGAGACTGTTCTTTTCCACCATTTACTTTTCTTGACACCCTTGTCAAAAATCAATTGACCATAAAGATAAGAGTTTATTTCTGGACTCTCGATTTTATTCCATTGATCTGCATGTGTATCCTATACCAGTACCACACTGCCTTGATTACGGTATCTTTGTAGTAAGTTTTGAAATCGAGAAGTGTGAGTCCTCCAACTTTGTTCTTCTTTTTCAAGATGATTTTGACTATCCTGGGTCCCTGGCATTCCCATCTGAATTTTCAGATCAGCTTATCCATTTCTGCAAAAAAAGCATTTGGAATCATGATAGTGATTGCATTGAATTTTTAGATCAATTTCAAGAGGATTGAAAGCTTGACATTATTAAGTCTTCCAATCTATGAAATGTATCTCTCTCCATTTGTTAGGTCTTCTTTAGTTTCTTTCACTGATGTTTTGTAGTATTCAGTGTAAAAGTTTTGCACTTATTTTGTTAAATTTATTCCCCAGTATTTTATTCTTTTTGATGCTATTGTAAATGGAATTGTTTTCTTAATTTCATTCTTAAATTGTTCATTGTTAATGTATAGAAATACAATTGATTCTGTATATTGATCATGTATCTTGCAACCTTACTAAACTTGTTCATTATTTATAATAGTTTTTTTCGTGTGTGTGTGTATTCCTTAGGATATTCTGTACACGAGATCACACCTTCTGTGAATAGGGATAATTTTACTTTTTCATTTCCAATCTAGTTGCCTTTTATTTATTTCACTTCTGCCTAATTGCCTTGGCTAAAACCTCCAGAACAATGTCGAACAGAAGTGGAAAAAGTGAACATCCTCATCTTGTTCCTGACATTAGGGAGAAAGTATCCTATATTTCACTATCAGATGTGATGTTAGCTGTGGTTTTTCATATATGGTTTTTGTTAGGTTGAGGGAGTTCCTTTCTATTCCTAGTATGTTGGATGTCTTTATCAAAATGGGTGTTGGATTTTGTCAAATGCTTTTTTTGTGTCCATTGAGATGATCATATGGTTTTTGTCCTTCATTCTATTAATATGGTATGTTACATCAATTGATTTTCAGATGCTAAAACAACTTTGCATTCTTAGAATAAATCCCACTTGATCATGGTGTATAATCCTTTTTATACATTGCCAGATTTGGTTTGCTAGGATTTTGTTGAGGATTTCTGTGTCTCTATTCATAAGGGATATTCATAACTTGTCTTCGCTTCTGAGGCTTTTGTCTGGTTTTGGTGTCAGGGTAATACTGGCCTGGTAGAAGGAGTTAGGAAGTGTTCTCTTCTATTTTTTGGAAGAATTTGTGAAGGATTGGTGCTATTTCTTCTTTTAAATGCTCACGATGAGGACTTGAAATGTGAATATAACCCAAGTAAACACAAAATAATGTAGAGTGTCAACTTTCAGGAGCTCAGAGGAATGGGGCAGTGATATTTATGAGGACATCAGGACAAGGGAGACTTGAGAGGCAAGACTTCAATGGAGGAGAAAAGGAAGTTCCCACAGAAATACCATCAAAGCCACGGCCTCCTGCTGCCAAGGGCTCTTGCATCCTGTAGAAAGGCTCTAGGTTGCAGGGTGACCTCATTCCTCAAAAGAAATTCTCCAACTGGGCAAATATTTCCTTGCTCATAGGCCAGTTTGAGCTTGCTCAGAAGTGTTAGCTCTGCTGGCCTCCCCTGCGCTTTCTTCATCCACGGGTGTGTGTGACACAGATTCTTTGAACATCAATAGCAGTGCTTCCCAGTGCTGGTCCTGACATGTCCCAAAGTCTTCAGTTATTTCAGGGGGTGTCTTGCAATTCTCCGAACTAGTTTACTTTCAATTTATTTTAAAAAGAGATATATGCAATTTCAGATGTTCCTTTATGGTAGATGTGTCAGGGGAGGCAGAATGGGAAGAGAGGTGCCATGGAAGGAAAGCAAGGCAAGAAGAAAAGTTGTGAGTTACGAAAGACTGAGAATCTCAGATCTGGGGTGTTTAGATGTGTTCACTCTGTCCTAATCACTGATTTATCCCAATGCTTGGAAGAGGATCTGCTATATCAGAGTAGATGCTCAATAAATATTTGTTATATGAAAAACTATTGAATCAATGAATATAAGACCCTATGTGTTTATGGGAGAGTAGACAGTATGTGGGGAGTATCTACAGAAGGACAAAGGTGGAGGTATCAGTGTACCCAAATGAGGTGGCATGTGAGAACAGGTAGGGCAATAGCTGGATGTGTATGGTGGACTCAGGCCCTAGATTTTTCAGACAGCTCTAATTTAGGATATTTTGTTCTGTTACTCCCTTAAGAAAGTCATTCTTATTAGAACTGCTTTTCTGTTTGGAAAACATCCTCCCTGTAGAAGGCAGAGGCCTTCTGTGTGTGGAGTGTGGCTCTGACTGGGCAGTGGTTAGTGTGTGAGCTGTGGCATATTAGAGAGGACACTGGACTTGGAATCAGAAGCTGAGAGTCCCAGCTCTTCAGCTTGTCACAGAGGCAGGATCACCAGAAACATGGATAAACACATGAGGGAACAATCCCCCATGAAGGAGAGTCAGCCAACACAGGAAAGAGGAGAAGTGGCATCCTGGGAACATAAGAAGAGAACTGTTGGTTAAGGACTCTAAACTAAGTATGTTTAAGATGATTAGAGAGAAATAAGCAAGAGAAATTACAAGTAAAGAGTAGGATCTCATTTAAAAGAAAGAACATGTAGATTTAAAGAAAATGAAACTTCTAAAAATAAAAAGCATACTTTACTTACTGAAATGAAAATTTCAACATATTGGCTATAGTCACTTTAAAAAATTTAATATTACTTAGTAAAATTGAAGATATTCAATTCTCTTAAAGGAGTTATAAGTGCAAAAATTAGCACTAGAACAAAAATACCAGCCTTCCTAAATGCCAAAAGAAATATCTAAATTACAATAGCAAAGAGAACACCTCATGAAGAAAAAGAAATAGTAAATATACACAATACACATGGCTATTACAATATAAAATAATATACTAAAGTTGAGATAAAAAATATGTCTTATTAATAAATGTGAAAGGGCTTAACTCACCTACTAAAAGAAAAATATTTTCAATATGGCTCACAGAGCAAGACAACTATATGTGGTGTACAGGAGCTACAACTAAGTCAAAATGATTCAGACAGACTAAAAATAAAGGCATCTTTGATATCAGACAAAGTAGAATTCAGACCAAAAAATAATTAAACGTGACCAAAAAAGGATACTTTATAATGCTAAAAGCCAATTTCATAATGTAGGTACAACAGTTATGAAAAACTATGTATCAAATAATCTCCTTTATAAAGCAGAAACTACAGATGCAAGGAGACACGGAGAGAAATGCATTGCTAATAGGAGACTTTAACATGCCACTCCCAGTGCAGAACAGATCAAGTGGCAGAAATACAAGTAAGGATACAGAAGAAGTAAACAACATAATCAATAAGATAGATCTCATTGATCTCTACTGAACTTTAGAACCTAAAAATAGAGAGTATACCTTCCTTCTCAATTGCACATGAAATATTCCCCCAAATTGATCAAATATTAGGTCACAAAGAATGCATTAATAAGTTTTATACAATAGAAATATTACAAACAATACTTTCTTATCACAGTGCAATTAAACCAAAATTTAAAAAAAACCCCAAAAGCTCTTCCAACTAGAAATTTTAAAAATCTTCTATTAAGCAACTCTTGGGTGAAAGGGAAAATACAAGCCAAAATTACAGAATACCCCCCAAAATTGCTAAACAAATAATGAAAACACTACATATCAGAGACTATTGGATACATTTAAAGTAAAGATCAGAGAAAAATTCATAGCCTTTAACACTTACAGCAGTAAAAATAAAAGAATGAAAATGAATGAATTATATCAACTTAAAAAATGAGAGAAAGAACAACAAATGAGCCAAAAGAAAGCACAAAGAATAAAACAATAAAAGTAAAGGCAGAAAAATAATGAAGATGAGGAATAGAAAACAGTAGGTCAAAGTAATAAAATCAAAATTCTGGTTCTTTGAAAAAAGTAACAAAACAAATAAACCACTAGCTAAATCAATCAAATGAAAAAGAGAGAACCACAGCTACAAAATAAGAAAGACAAAGAAGAAACAGACAAGAATAGAGCAAAAAAATGTGTAATACACAAGGGAAAAGAATGAACCACACTGATTTTCAGATGAGTAACTGAAGTAACAAAAGTGCTATAAACAGGAAGAGGAGGCGAGGAGAGGGAAAACAAACCCAAGCCATTGTGCAACACAGTATTTTGACTAAATACATAAGCACTAAAGAGAAAAGCCTGAAAACAAATATTGAACTCTGGTTAGTAGGTTTGTTTTTCACAATGATGTAAGTTACACATCCTAAAACTGCTTTGGGGGTCTTTTAGTATTGAACAAATAAGTAAATATTTTCAGGGTAATTGGATTCAGGTTTCTTACTGTTTGAGAAGGGCATTACAGATGTGGAAAGGGGAACTGGAGCATGTATTCTATTGTGTTGACTGGAATTGGCCATACCAGTATAAACTCATGGGTTTTAATACATCTATTACTACATATATCCATATCTGCATCTATCTAGTGATAGAAAGAAATGGAAAAAATATAGTCATATGTGCATATCTATATCTACCTATATCTGTAGATATCTCAAATATCTTGTAGTGATAGAGCACAAGGAAGTGCTTGAAAAATGGTGGGGACTGGGTGGCCCCATGGCCAAGTGGTTACATTCGTGTGCTCTGTTTCTGTGGCCTAGGATTGGCTAGTTTGGATCCTGGGTGTGAACCTACACACCGCTCATCAAGCCATGCTGTGGAAGCATCCCATATAGTGGAACCAGAATGACCTACAACTAGGATATACAACTATGTACTGGGGTTTGGGGGGCAGTGGGAAGAGGAAGATTGGCAACAGATGTTCGCTCAGGGCCAATCTTCCTCATCAAAAAGAGCTGTGTTAAAAAAAAATGGTGGGGACAATAAAAAAGATGGAATAGTCAGCTTAGAGGGACTCCCACTGACCAAAGGTAGGACAAGTTTAGCATCAAAATAAATAACAATAGTAAAGATTATAATCCACTGAATAAAATAAGAATCTGTAGACCATTCTGATATAAATGAATGAATAAATAAATAAATGGAGAGGAAAGAAAAGGACTTCCTTGTAGTAGAATGCCAACTAGTATATGTAGAAGCAATGCTGGAGTAAAGAAATCACCATCTGGCAGCTATCATGGTAATAAACTGTTTGGGCAAAATCCTCAGTTGATGCTTGGTATTCACATAGTCTCAAAGTATCTCCTCACAAAATGGTTATTAATCGGAAAGGAAAAACAGTAACTTTATAGTGGAGAAACTTGGCATACATCACCTTAACCAGGTGATCAAATTAACCTCACCACTGATGGATAAAATACGCATTATGCACCTGCTCCTTTGATGAATGAGAAGGACATGGCATTCCTCTTGTGGCGTTCCTGCCAAAAAGCCATAAACAAAAAGCCACCAATCTACTCATGAAGAAACATCGGTCAAACCTAAACTGAAGAGCATTCTACCACATACCTGGCCTGTTCTCTTCAACAATATCAAGGTCAGAAAGACAAAGAAAGATGGAGGCACTGTTCCAGATTAAAGGAGAATAAAGAGATGTGACAACTATTCTGTGATACTGGATCAGATTCTGGGACAGATTGTTTAAAATTAATTTTTTTGCTAAAAATATTTTGGGGACAATCGACAAAATTTGAATAAGTATTTTAGATTAGAAAATAGTATTTTATTAACACTAATTTTCTGATTTTGATTATTGTACTTCAGTTATGTAAGATAATGTCCTTGTCATTAGGAAATGTACACTGAAGTATTTAGGGGTAAAGGGGCACGATGTCTGCTATTTACTCTAAAATGGAAAAAATTGTATATATAGAGAGAATGAGAAAACAAATATGGTAAAATACAAAACAATTGGGGTAATCTGTGTGAAGGGTAAGCAGGAGTTCTTTGTACTATTCGTGCAACTTTTCTATTGGTTTGAAATCATTTTAATTTAAAAAGTAACAAAAAAAGAAATATTTGAAAATATTTGTAAGAACATGTAGGAGAATAATTTTGTTCTATAGGATTTTTGGAATTCACATACAAAACACAAACCATAATGAGAAAGAATGCTCTAGTTGAACAGAGTAAAATGACACATTCGTGTACCATAAAGAATTCTAGAAATGGAGTTAAAAGACAAACCACAAATGATGAGAAGATATTTGCCATGCTTGGATTAGTATCCTGAATATATTTAAAAAATTAAAAATGGTCAAATAGAAGAATCAGCCGAGGATATGAATAGATGAGTCACAGAAGAAGGTAACAAGATGTGAAAAGGCAACTAATTGCACTAGGAATTAGCGAGAAACAAAATAAGAATGGTATACCATTTCACATTTGGTAAGACGATTGTTCAAAATCATACAATTTGATAGTACCCATTGTTGAAAGGATGAAGGGGAAAGGGAACTTTTTAAATTGGGGGTTCGAAGATTCTGGAGATTGTTTAGCAAGATCTAGTAAAGTTGAAGGTGTGAACCGTTCTAGCTCAGGGTAGTAGCCTAGATAATCTTCAAAGGAATAGGAGGGGGTTGTGGATGCAGCATTGTTGGCAACAAATGAAAAATTGGAAACAACCTAATTGTCATCAACAGATGACAAAAGATGGATCAGTAATTTGTGGTATAACCATACAATGTGTTTAAAATGAATGAAATGTATTTATATGTGTTAACATGTAGAAATCTCAAAAATAAAATCTTAAGTGAAAAAGGCAGGTAGCAGAAATTTGTAGTGTAAAATTTATTAACAGAAAATAATGTATGCTGTTTATGAATCAAAAAGGAGATAGAGTCTCTGCTCTGGAGGAATTTGGGGGCCTCTGAAGAGAGTCAAGTAAACGCATGGTTACGATGCAGCACCGAGAAAGCCACAGAAGGAACACCTAATACAGATGGGGGAGTGGAGAAGCTGAAAGAATATTTCCCAGAAATGGCAAAGCCTCCACGCCTCTCTCCTACACTGAACCAAGTCCTGGAAGACAAGAAGAGGCTACCCAGGTGAAAGATAGGAAGGAAGAGTGTTTCTAGCAGATAGTGAATGACATTTGCAAAATCCCAGAGGGACGAAACCGCAGTCTGGTGTGGAAACTGCCAGTGGTTTTTCAGAGCTGGAGTAGAGGAGGAGGGCAAAGACAGGGATGGAGGGCATTGGTAGGCGCCCCCTGACTGAGGCTCTGACCCGGCTGAGGAGTTGGCGACCTGAAGGCGCCGGAAAGGCTAGAAGAATATGGAAGCAGAAGAGTAACAGGGGCATCACAAATTGTAATAGGATGGCTCAAGAGGCAAGACCATTTAGTTGTTGTCGTTTTTTTAAAGAAAACTAGGCAGGAAATAATGGGGCCCCGAGACAGAGGCAGTGGTGACCGAGAGACACCAGCTTGTCCGACCAGTAGGCCTTAGGGAGGGGTTAGCTGCAGGTGTGGGAAGAGGAATCGAGGAGGCCCTTGTCCTGGGCATCTTGGGTGCATGATGGAGTGACAGGGGCCGCGTTTTGTGCCACCTGACCTGTGTGGCCCCCCTGATTGGGCCAGGAACGAGCACTTTACAAATATTTAGTTCAAATATAAAAATGTACAGAGCAAGGACTGAGGATGGTGGTTACCGCTGAATGGGTTTTCGTGAGGAGGGGCGAAGACAGATGGGGTCTGTGTGGCTTTGGATTCATCTCGAACGTTTTAATGACAAAATAGAAGCTGATGTAAATGTAACATTAACTGGTGTCACATTTCTGGTAGCGCACGGGTGTCATATTATTTTCTGCACTTTTCTGTGTATCTGAACTAAATTTAGTAACCAAATGGAAAAAAATTTTGTGGCAAGAATCAGAGGAGCTTAAGTACCGGAAAGGCTTTGAGCTCTGTAAGGGGTTAAACCAGAAAGCAGCGGGGGCGGGGAATGGTGTAGTTGTCAGTCTTTGTGTGTGCACAATGCGGATGGAGAGAAAAGCCTCGGGGACCTGCACGCGCCCGCCGAGTGGAGCGGGGGTGGGCGGGGGAGGAGGTGCGAGCGGAGCTGCCCGCCTGGCCCCGCCCCTACTCGGGCCCCGCCCAGAGTCCCCGCCCGCCGCCGCCCCTCCTCCTTCGATGACACCGCCTCTGGTCTCTAGGTAACGTAGGGGGTCAAACAACGTGGCCCGCGGGCGGCTGCTGCCTAACGGCCCCTTTCCTCTGGGACCCTTGACTTTTGGACACTCAGAGCCATGGCCCTGCCGTTTCTGCCTGGCTACAGCCTCAACCGCAACGTGAGTAGTGAGGGCGCCCTGGGTCAGAAGTCCTGGCCGGAGTGGGGTCCAGGCGTGGTCACCTCCCAGACCCTACTGGAGGCCGCCTGCCGCTGCTTCGTCTTCTAAGTGAATTGGGCACAACTTGGACCAAACTTTCTAGGCTGGCGGAACCCTTACTCTCGGCCTCTCCTTCCCCCTATCTCTCAAACTGCATCTGGATGCTTTTCCTGCATTACATACATTAAGTAGAGTCTTTATGGGTGGCAGGACCCTCAAAGGTAGCCAGTGGTAGTGATGATGATTAAAACTGTCCTTGAGCGTTTCAGTTGTGCCATGTGCTTTCATCGCTGTACACGGCGTTTGATGCTCCCGACAGCCCTTTATATTAGGTAGTATTTTTATTCCCATTTTACAGTTGAGGAAACTGAGGCACAGAGCAATGAGTCACTCAGTGGCCAGAGATGCACAATCTCACTGGTGAAGCTGGGTTTCTTCCAGGCAACCTGTCTCCACGGCCCAGGAGCCTGATCGTTATCTTTAATACCCTGTGTGAAAGAGAGCAAGTTTGTTATTAGAGTGAAGAAACCTGGCACTCTCAAGGCTGGTAGGGGGCAGGTGAGAGTTCCTTCAAGTTTGATCCTAAACTTTAAGGAGAGAAGCACCCAAACTAGGAGTTTTTTTCTTTATTTTGGATTGGGAAGGGTTCATTTCAAAACAAGATGAAGGTACAAAACAACACAAAAAACCCTGAGCAGGAAAGAACTTTTGCCCATGAATAGCACCTTATTTAAACAACAGCGGAAAAATGATTCAGCTTTTGTTTGCGCTGGTCACTACTCTTTACTTGGATCGTCACGTGTCTGTAGGAAGAAGGTAAGTAATCCACTGGTGGGAGGGAACAAGGTGGCGCCACTCCAGGTGTTTGTGTAAACCTCTGATACACTCAGAAAGCGGGCAGCAGAGGGAAGCATTTGACTTTATCCGTAAAGTTGTTGGCCCCAAAGTAGCAGTTTTCTTTGTAGCTTCAGGCCACTAGATTCTGACCCCCACATGTTGGCTGGTTAGTCCAACTCTCTTCTTGCACGCTGGTTTGTGTATTTCTTGGCTGATGGGTAGAGGCTGCCCTTTGGTAAGATTAAGCCAACCACACAAATAAGAAAGACCTCTGAGAGGCAGGGCATGAAAAAAGATTCCAGAAGTAAAGAAGCATGCTGTGTAAAAGTCATTTTAATAAAAATTGAAAGTAGAGCCCACAGCTTTGGGCCCAGCAACACTTCAGATTACAGATGCCCACCTCCTGCAGAAGTACCACGGCTCTCACACGCAGTGATTTAGAGTGGGAAGGAAAAACAGTGGTCGGATGAGATATTTTAAAATCTGTAAGGCTGTACTGAGTGTACTTTTGCTTTTTTTTAACTTGTTTTTAATTGTAAAGTACAACACATATACAGGAAAATGCACAATGGATGATCACAGAATGAACATCAAGAAATAAAATATTACCAGTATCCCAAAAGAATCTCTCTGGATTACGGTTGCCAAAGTTAGCAAATAAAAAGGCATAACCCAAATATTTCTTGGGACCTACTTATACTGAAAGATGATTTGTTCTTTATCTGATATCCAAATTTAACTGAGCATCTAGTATTTTACGTGGCAACCCTTTTTAGGACACTTCCTGGTCATTACCACTTCCCTACTCTCTAAAGGTAACCGCTATCCTGGCTGCTGTCACTGTAGTTCGATTTTGCTTGCTTTTGAACTTTTTATCAATGGAAATGTCCAATGTTTATTCTTTGGTGACTGGCTTTTTTTTTTTAGCTCAACATTGTTTCTGAGATTTGTTCGTGTGGCTGTCTGTAGAGGTAGTTTGTACATTTTCATTGCTCTATAGTGTTCCATTGTGTGAGTGTCACATCATTGATAGACACATTTTACTCTTGACAGAGAGTTGGTTTGGGGTTATTAAGCATAGTTTGCTGTGCCTGTTCTTGTTCATGTCTCTTGGTGCAATTGCTAGATCATCTGGTATTCATATGTTCAGCTTTAGTAGACACTGTCAAAGTGATTATTTCAATTTAAATTCCCCACCAGCATTTTATGTTCCTATTGCTCCATGTTGTTTCTAACACTTGATATTGTTAATCTTTTAGACTTTAGTTATTTTGATCAGTGGATGTAGTGCAACTCTGTAGTTTTAATCTGTGCTTCCCGGATTTCCTAACAAAGTTGAGGACGTTTTACACACTTATTGGTCATTTAGATATTCTCTTTTGTGTAGTGCCTGTCTCTTGTCTAATTTTCTACTGGGTTGCCTGCCTTTTTCTTAGTGATTTGTAGGAGTTCTATATAGATTTTGGATATGGCTCCTTTGTCAGATAGATGTGTTGTAAATATCTTCTAGTCTTTGGTTGGCCTTTTCACTCTCTTAATGGTGTTTGTGATGAATAATTTTTGCTTTGGATTAGTGCTTTTTGTTTCCTATTTAAGAAATAGTTCCTTACACCAAGTTCACGATGATGTTTTCCTGTGTTATCTTCTGGAATTTTGTTGTTTTTACAAACTTGCAGTTAGATCTATAATCTAACTAGAAGAAATTTGTGTGTGTGTGTATGAAAAGAGGGAGGGGTCAGGTTGTATTTTTTTCCCATGTGGATATTGGGTTGACCCAGAACCATCTGTTAAAGAACAAAGTTCAACTGAGTAAATTTTAAAGATCTTATTGGCTTTATTCAGCGATTCATGAATCGGGCAGCATCCAGCCTAGCAGATAGAAAGGAGCTCCGAAGAACTGGCTATATAAGGCAAGAGATTGTATAGGCGGAAGGGAGCGGTAATGAGGAAGTTGTACTAGGCAGAAGTTGGCTTTATTATTGTAAGGTTACTTTCCTTTAGGGGATGGCAGGGGTTTATCAGGCGGGTTACCTAACTAATGCTGATCAGGCGATGATTCATGATTGGCAGGTTTAAGATTCTCTTTCTGGAAAAGCTGAAACTGTAAGTTCAGTTTCAGTTTGGTGATGTGAGGCTTAGCATAAGCGACTCCATTTGGGGCCTGTTGTCTTGACATTAGCACGTTTTTGGAAAAGGCCAGCCCTTTCTCCACTTCTCTGTAGAGCTACCTTTGTCATAAATCAAGTATCCAAATACGTGTGGGTCTGCTTCTAGACTCGTGAGTGTATTTAAAAAATTATTTATTTACTTTATGCCTCAGACCAACAGAAGTGTGTGCATGCGTGCATGTGTATGAATCAGGGAATAACAGTATACTTATTAGATACCTTGGGCTGTCATTCAACAAGTCAGTATTTATACATTGAGTATCCTAGTATGTGTCCAAATCAGGTGGCTACATTAAAAAATTGTTACACTAGCCTTGGTCCTAAATGTACTGTGTGTTGCCAAAAAATTAGTTTTGTTTTAAAAACTTGTATTTAGTTAAAAAATTTGCATGCTTTCTGGCACAGAATGGTCAGGAAGTCAGTAAAGTCAAATATGGCATTTTTACCAAGCCCCCAACCCCTTACAGAGCCTGGCTTGCTGAATTAAATTATCAAGTGAAAAACCTTGACCACCTGGAGATAGCATAATTACTGGCTGTTTGGGTTTAAGCTAGCTTTTACTGCTTTTTCTTAGAAATTAAAAAGGTGCTTGTTCCCCGCCTTAATTAGCTGCTGGTAGTCAGTCATGAGAACAAATTGATTTCTGTCCACAGCTAGGCGATATGCAACCTGCACTTCTGTCTCTGAAATACAGGAAGTATTGTGCTTTCTAAAATATAAGCATTCGTACCATTGATGACATTAAAATGATTTTGATGTGAATTAATTGAAAACCTTGGGGAAAGATCATAGCTACATTCCAGACACACAGCATCTTTTTCCAACCATTTACATGCTGCATTTGTATTGAGCTAAGAAAATCTCGGGCATATTATCAAAAATGATAAGATAGTCAAGTTAAAAGGGACATTTCCAGCCAAAGCTGAAAATGCTTTCTACAGCATTTTGGGCAGATGGTTGTATAGCTGATCCTGAAGGCCTCTAATGAGTGATCAGGAGCCCACTTTGTTTTTTATGAAGCTGCCTTGCACCATCTTAGGAGGGGTTGTTGTAAATAGTCCATCATCTAATTTATAGTGAAGCAACTGTTTGCTTAAGAAGAAAAAAAATGGTTGGAATTCACAACAGTAAAATAAAACAAATTCGGAATCTCTCTGTCTCTCTTACAAAAAGGTGCGAGCAATACCTTGAAATTTATTTTTATCTAGACTAATATAAGCGTGCATATTGATATATAAGGAAAATTGTTCTTTGGGAAATTTACCAGTGATTTAAATGATAAACGACTGAAAGAGAAAAACACTATGAGTAATACATAGTACACATATTGACTTCCATCATGTGATGTTAGATAAGTCGATTTAAATTTAGCCCAACGACAAATATAATCATAAAACAATCAGTTTATTTACAAGGTAGAGAGTTTTCCCAATCTAAAACTCTGCCTACAGATTCCTGGTTACGTTCTTAGCGGTCAATGCCATTGCCTTAAAATAACATGTATTGAGTCCAAACCCCTTAGCCTGACACCTGAGGCTATTGGAATTTGCCACTCACTTTGTGAAATCATTAATGAATTTAAAAAAAAAAAAAGGAAAGAAAGAAACAGAATAGAATAGAATAAAAAATCAGAATGTATTATGCTTGGGAAGAGTAAGTATTGTTTCACGAACCTTTTTTCCTGTCACGTGTGTGTGTGGACTGAGTTGCACTAAAATCTATTTGTTATTGTGGTTACAATCAGAGTTTGGAAAAACAAGCTCAGTAGAGCCATCTCCACCGATTCTTGCCTCTGTTTTAAAGTCAGATCTGCACCTTCCTTCAAGGCCAGATCTAGTCTCTCACACTGCCGAAAGCCTCAACAGATCCTAGTCAGCTGCCTTCAGTGTTTTGTTGTTGTTGTTTTATTGAGGTAAACTTCATATAACATAAAATTGACCATTTAAAAGTGTGCAATTCAGTGGCATTTAGTACATTCTCAGTGTTCTGCAACTATCACCTCGAACTAGTAGTTTCAAGACGTTTTCATCACCGCAAATCTCAATCTTTTTACCCTAGAGAAACTTTTGAAATGATTTTCAGGTCTCAGAGAAGTCCTGTGTAAAAATGATTTCTACAGCCTATGGTACATTAGCATGATCCATGAGCTTTAGATATAATGACCCCATAATAATGGTCTCTTTTGAGTAAAGAGTAATAATTTTTCTATGGATTTGTTGATTTCAGCCAGTTTATTCCCCTAAGCTCTGTGGTTTCCCTTTCCCACAAAGGATGTTTGCTCTAATGCAAGTGGGAGTGTAGCAGAGGAAACTTCAGGGTTTTTTCTTATTGTAAAATTTCCTGTTTGATTTCCCCCTGGCCTTTTTCCCCTTTCCAAGTAGGCCTAAAAAACCTCTCATAGTTTCTGCTATAGAGGGTGCTAGTAAGGTATGATATGTGGTATATGGGATGAGTGAGAGTAGTTTGCTCCCCTATTTAAAGCTAGAAACGACTTTTAGCAAGCTTTTCTTGAGAAACAAACAGGCAGTTAAGCTTAGCTTACTTTCTTTCCTTTTCATAAATTTAAAAAATTCATAAGGCAGCATAATACATTTCTGTTAAATAACTATTTTAATCCAAGATGGGATTTACTTTTTCTAAAAGTAGGCTCAGTTGATTTCATTTAAATAAAAGGTTGTAAATTCATTTAATTAATGCTGTTTACAGTGTGAGAATATATTGACAATGTTAAATAAAGCTACTAAAACCATATGACAAAGCAATGTGAGTAAGAATACTATAGCCTGGGGCCGGTCCCGTGGCCAAGTGGTTAAGTTCGCACGCTCCGCTCCCGCAGCCCAGGGTTTTGCCAGTTCGGATCCTGGGCGCGGACATGGCACCGGTCGTCAGGCCACGTTGAGGCAGCGTCCCACATGCCACAACTAGAAGGACTCACAACTGAAAATATACAACTATGTACTTGGGGGCTTTGGGGAGAAAAAGGAAAAAAATAAAATCTTTAAAAAAAAAAGAATATTATAGCCTGAGACACAATTTTATATGAGACTTGAAAATTAAGTTTTTTTACTAACTTACATGATCAAGCTCAAATATAGGCAATTACAAAATTGTCATAATCTTGATCGCCTTATAGACCTATATATATATGTGAGGGGTGTGTGTGTGTGTGTGTGTGTGTGTGTATGTGTATATGCTATATATAAAGTGAAGTATATACGTATATAAGAATATTACTTTTTTAAAACTAAAAATAAAGAATAAAAATTACCTCTTCAGTGTGAAACTTACACTTGTATTTTGCCACACACATACTTAATTCTGGGTCAAATTTGAGATAAGCACCCCTAGATTTCATTTTTAACTGAAATGGGAAGATTCTGGTCTTTCTCTTGCTACCTGTTAAACAAAGAAAGCTGTGCTTATACAGGTGAGAAGTTGAAAATTGCAGCAAAATGGCCACTGCTTTCCTCTGAATGGCAGGATACTTGACTTTGTCAGGATGCTTGGACTTGGCAGGAACTGGCCATAGGTGTATGTTTAACTTTATGAGAAATTGTAAAACTGTCTTCTACAGTGGCTGTACCATTTTGCATTCCCACCAGCAATGAATGAGAGTTCCTGTTGCTCTGAGTCCCTGTAAGCAATTGGCTACAAATCAGTGTTTTGGATTTTAACCTTTCTAATAGGTGCGTAGTGGTATCTCAACTTGATTTAGGTTTTTAATTCTCTAATGGCTAGTGATGTTGAACATCTTTTCATGTGCTTATTTGCCATCCATATATCCTCTTTGGTGAAAGAAATTGGAACCCTCATATGTTGCTGGCAGGTATGTAAAATGCTGCTGCTGCTATGGAAGTCTTTTGCCCCTCTTTAATTGAGTTGTTTCCTTACTGTTGAGTTTTGAGAGTTCTTTATATATTCTGGCTACAAGTCCATTGTTGGATATGTGGTTTGCAAATATTTTCTCCCAGTCTGTGGCTTGAATTTTCGTTCTCTTAAATCAAAGCTAGAAAATATATATACATTTTTAAAGATAAAATACAACAGAAGAACCCACAGTGGGTAGAGGAAATGTCTTCCTCCCCTACAACATGAATCCAAATTTCAAATGTGAATTAAGGATTATAGGGTTTTTAAGTAAGTTCTTTGATTCTATGCTTTTACTTACACTGAAAATCTTGATTCATAAGGATATTAGCATAATTACTTGCTTTATCCCACCATAAATAAAATATATATCCATATCATAGCTTTTGATTAATAATAACAACATTATTATTAACAGTTTGAGTTTTGAAAATAGTTTAAGATTTCTTTGTAGTTCTTTTTGTTTTTAGGATATATCCCGTTAGGAATGTATGGTGAAATTATTGGGTTTTAATTTCATTTAAATGTTTCCTGACAGTATGGTTAAGTCAATGACTCAATACCCAGTTAGGTTCATTCATTTCATTTTGCTTTTGGTTTTTAACTTAAAAAATTTTGTTTTATTGTAATGTAAAAATAAAACATTTATGTGGCTTCAAAGTCAAATTTATAAAGTGAGGTACATTCAGACAATTCTAGCTTTTATTCCTGTCCCTTCAATCTTATTCCCTCCCTCTAGCAGTAACTTTAAAAAACCCTATTTATTTAGTTTTGGGTTATCCTTCCTTTTTTGTTTTTTAAAACAGCAAATTTTTAAATATATTCACATATTCACATAGTCTCTTATGAAATAAATGGTAGCATATTCTACACATTCTCTTGTGCCTTCCATTTTTCCTTTTAATAGTATGTCTTGGAGATCTCTTCATAGTAGTATATAGAGCTATCCTCATTCCATTGGATTGTGGATTCCATTCACAGCTACCTAGTACTCCATTGTGTGAACATACCATGGTTTATTCAACCCATTCCCTTTTGATGTATAGTCATGTTACTTCTAGTCTTTTGGTATTACAAATAATGCTGCAATAAACAGCCAAAGTTGAGCTTTAAAAGAAACCATGAAAAAAGTGAAAAGGCAGCCTATACTATGGGAGAAAATACTTGTAAAGCATACATCTGATGCAGGACTTATATCCAGTATATATAAAGAGCTCTCAAAACTTGACAATAAAAAGACAAATAATCCAATTAAAAATGGGCAAAGAATCTGAATAGACATTGCTTCAAAGAAACTGTACAAATAGCCAATAAGCACATGAAAAGATGTTCAACATCATTAATCATTAGAAAAATGCAAATTAAAAACACAATGAGATAGTACTTTACACCTACTAGGTTGGCTATAACAAAAAAGATAATAACAAGTGTTGACAAGGATGTGTAGAAGTTGGAACCCTCATACATTGCTGGCAGGAATGTAAAATGCTGCTGCTGCCATGGAAGTCTGCAGTTCCACAAAAGGTTAAACGTAGAGTCACTAGATGACACAGCACTCCTAGGTATAGGCCCAAGAGAAAAGAAAACATATGTCCATAAAAAATGTGTACAGGAATGTTCATAACAGCATTATTTATAAAAGCCAAAAAGTAGAAACAACTCAAATGTACATCAGCTGATGAATGGATAAAAAAGGTGGTATGTTCATATAATGGAATATTATTGGGCCATAAAAAGGAATTAAACACTGATACATGCTATAGCATGGATGAACCTCAAAAACATTATACTATAAACAACATGCAAAAGACTACATATTGTATGATCCCATTTATGTGAAATGTGCAGAATAGGCAAATCTATAGAGACAGAAGGATTAATAATTGCCTAGACCTGTGTTGGGGAAGGGAGGAAATGGGGAGTGACTGCTAATGGGTATGAGGTTTCTTTTTGGGGTGATGAAAGTGTTCTAAAATTAGATTATGGTGATGATTGCACAGTTTTATAATTACAGTAAACTCCGTTGAATTGTATGTTCTAAATAGGTAACCTTTATGATGTGTAAATTATACTTCAATAAAACTGTTAAAAATAAATATATAGCCAAAGAAAGGAGTTAGTGATGGGGAGTTGCCGGGCAGACAAATCATAGGTGTTTGCTGTGCCAGATCACAGGAGGTTTTGATTTAAAGTATTCTGTTACTTGTTCCCACTAACTGCTGAAATGCCCTTGGAATCACATTATTTCAGGCTGAGCCACTTCTTAAAGCGGCCATTCATACTTTGGAAATGACAGAATATTCCATTGCTATTCTTAAATGTTAATTTGGGGTTCAGAAATTAGAGACACTTTGTCTATTCGGGGATCAAACACTTAACTTTGGTCACTTTTGTATTCTGTCATGAACTTTAAAGCTGTGTCACTTAGGATACTCTTGGCTATAAGTAACCGAATACCTGACTGACAGTGGCTTAAGCCAAATTAATTACCCCATATTGTAAGAAGTCTCGAGGTATGGCAGTTTCAGGTATAGGCAGTAGCTGCTGAATGTCCTAAAGGACTCAGACTCTTTTTATCTCTTCATTCTGCCATCTTCAGCATGTTGGCTTTTGTTTCTTAGACTTGTGCCCTCATGGTTGCAAGTGGTTGTCTCAGTTCCAGACATCACAACTTCTTATAACCATGTTCAAGTCAAGCAGGAAGGAGAGCGAGGGAAAAAGGCTCTTATATCAGGAAACAAAGTGTTTCCCAGCCCCCCAGTAGGTTTCCCCCTTATGTCTTATTGGCTAAAATTGTGTCACATGGTTATCCTTTGCTACAAGGGGCATTGGGAACTTGACTTTTCACCATCTATTTTTGGAGCTGGGAAAGAGAAAAGGGAGTAAATAATGGCTGTTGGGAGCCAGCAAACTTTGTCTGCAGCACCAGCCGCAGGCTCCATTCCTGTGAGTCTAGATGCTCTCCTCAGTCTTAGCATCCCTTTCTTTAAAAAATTTTTGTTTGTGTTTTTTAATTATACAAGTAACACATGAGTATATCATCATTGTAAAAGATTCGAACAATACCATTCTTTCCTAAGTCTTCTTTTTCATAATGGAAAACAAGCCGACTGCTGCAGTTAAACCAAATGCTTACTGTCTGTCCTTTCAATAGGTTTTGGACTTTTCCACTCAATTATTGGTTTCCTTACCCCTTTCCCCGACAGCATTCTCATGCCTCTTCCTCTTCCCATCCGGATCCTAGCCTTCCCTCAAAACTTGGCTCCAGTCTCGCCTCCTCACTGAAGCCTTCCCTGATCACCTCAGCAGATGCCATCTTTCTGTCTGCATAACCCTGATGCTTATATTGTCCAGACCGCTCATTTACTACCTTATTGCCTGTGTTATGTTTCACATTCTTTGTATGTGATTGTGACCTTCCCCAGCTGACTGGGAAATTGATTGCTCTTTGGGTTGCCCTTTCTTATCCAGGGCAGACCCTTAATAGGTGCCTGTCGATTGCCCCTATCTACTTGTAGCAGCCATGCCTTAAAAACTAGAGGGGATATTCACAGCTTAGGACAAGCGTCTCTGGAATTAGAGTCTCGCTTATGTCTTCCACTACTGCTGTGGAACAAAATATTCCTTATTTTAGCAATAGTGAACATAAAGGAGGAAGAAAGTCATTTGCTTTTGTGGCTTAAATAGGTTATAAGCCTCTCGGGATGCGTGGTTTATACAAAGCGGCCAGGACAGCATGAAGACGTTACCATGCAAGTTGTGACTCAAAGCCTCTCTGTGGCCTATTGTGCCATGCAGAGGGACATTTCTCTTTTCCTTGTTGGCATCCAGTTTGGCTTTTTCCGGAGGCAGCAGATTTTTCTCTGAGCATTCATCAGGCAGGACCCCTTAGGAGACCAGGCTTCCGACAACAGGATTCCAGATAGGCAAGTGTACAGGGACTTCTTGGAGTTCTTGGGCCGTTTCCTGAGCAGTTTATCCTGTTCCTGCAGTTGTAGAAGGCAGAGCCAGCTTTGTCGGGGGGAATTCCACAAAGCAAAGGGAAGGGAGAGGTGGGCATTTTTACTCCATCATTAACCAGGCCCCAGGATGCCCGAATTTGACCTCACAACTCCACTGTGACAGAGTGACCAGATTGGCTGTTGAAGACCACACAGATTTGCTTTCTTAACTATGTTTTTGGCATCCCAAAGGAGGGAATGGTCACAACTGCTAGCGTTTTGGGGAAGATCAGGTCAGTTCGCATGGCTTAACAGTTAATTTAGGCTGTCTTTTCTTCTTCATCTGAGTTTGGTAATTGAAACAGAGATGTTGTTTTATCATTTCTAGGACTGTTTTCACCCCATTTCTGTGAGACTTTAGTCATTTATTGCTCATCTGTGTTCATGTTCATATTTAATATCTTATAAAAGGCACCTGAGTGGAAGCTTTCCTAGTTACCAGGGAAAGTACACCCTCTTTTCTTTTATTGTTAATTGAAATTTTTACTGAGGTAATTGTAAATTCACATGCAGTTATAAGAAATAATTCAGAGAGATCCTGTGTACTCTTTACCCACTTTCCCATTGATAACGTTTTGCAAAACTATAGTATAATAGCACAACCAGATTAGCATTAACACAATCCATCCATCTTATTCAGATTGCCCAAGCTTTCCTTGTACTCGTGTGTGTGTGTATTTAGTCTATATAATTCATCACAGGTGAGGGTTACTGTGACCACTTCGACAGTAAAGATACTGAACAGTTCCGTCATCGCAAGGATCCCTCCTGTTGCCCTTTTCTAATCACACCCACCTCCTTCCCATCAACCTCCCCACTCTGCGCCCCACAATGTCCGTAACTCCTGGCAACCACTAACCTGTTTTCCATTTCTAAAATTTTTTTACTTTGAAAATGTTGCATAAATGGAATCATAAAGTATGTACCTCTTGGGATTTTTTTTCACTTGGCAGAATTCTCTGGAAACTTATCCAGGTAGTTGCGTGTGTCAGTTGTCCCTTCATTTTCATTGCTGAATAGTATTCCATGTTTGTACTACAGTTTCTTTAACCATTTACCTGTCAAAGGACATCTGGGCTATTTCCAGTTTTTGGCTTTTGGAAATAAAGCTGCTATGAACATTCATGTGCAGGTTTTTGTGTAGACATGTGTTTTCATTTTCTGGGATACATGCCCAAGAGTGCAATTGCTGGATCATATGATAATTGCATGTTTAGCTTCGTAAAAGAACTGCCAAACTATTTTCTCCCAATTGGTGGGTTGTCTTTTCATTTTGTTCATGGTTTCCTTTGCTTTGGAGAAGCTTTTTAGTCTGATGTAATCTCATTTGTTTATTTTTTCTTTTGTTTCCTTTGCCTGTGTAGACATGGTATTCGAAAAGATACTGTTAAGACTGATGTCAAAGAGTATACTGCCTATGTTTTTTTCTAGGAGTTTTATGGTTTCAGGTCTTACATTCAAGTCTTTAATTCATTTTGAGTTAATTTTTGTGTATGGTGTAAGATAGTGGTCTAGTTTCATTTTTTTGCATGTGACCGTCCAGTTTTCCCAACACTATTTATTAAAGAGACTTTCCTTTCTCCAGTGTATGTATGAGCCAGATAGAGAAAGACAGACACTGCATGATTTCACTCATATGTAGAAGATAAATAAATGCATGGATGAGGAGAACAAATTAGTGATTACCAGAAGGGAGGGGATCGGGGGAGGAGGAAAGGAATAAAGGGGCACATATGTGTGTGCCGGATAAAAACTAGACTGTTGGTGGTGAACATGGTGCAGTCTATACAGAAACTGATCTATAATAATGTACATCTGAAATTTACACAATGTTATAAGCCAATATGACCTCAACAAAATAATTTTTTAAAATACTACCAAACTATTTCTGAGAACAAATGTATCATTTTACATTCCCGGCAGCAGTATGAGTGATCTAGTTTCTTTGCATCCTAGTCAGCATTTAGTGTTGTTGCTATTTTTCATTTTAGCTGTCTAATAAGTATGTAGTGATATCTCATTGTGGGTTTAATTAGCATTTCTTTGATGGCTAACGAGTTGGATATCTTTTCATGTGCTTATTTGCCATCTGTGTATCCACCTTGGTGAAATGTCTGTTTATGTTTTTTGCCCGTTTCTAATTGGATTTTTTTTACTGTTGAGTTTTGAGAATTCTTTATACATTCTAGGTACTAGCCCTTTGTCTAAGATGTGGTTCGCACATATATTTTCCCAGTCTGTAGCTTGTCTTTTCATCCTAACTGTCTTTTGCAGAGCAAAAAAGTTTCCAGTTTTGATGAGGTCCAATTTATCAATTTTTTCTTTTATGGATCATGCTTTTGGTGTTAAGTCTAAGAACTCTCTGTCTAGCCCTACATCCTGAAGATTTTCAACTATGTTTTTTCCTAAAATTTGTATAGTTTTACATTTTATGCTCAAGTCTGTAATCCATTTTGAGTTAATTTTCATATAAGGTATGAAATTTAGGTCATGATTCATTTTATTTTGCCCATAGATATCCAATTACTTGAGCAGCATTTGTTGAAGAGGCTATCTTTCCTTAGTTGAATTGCGTTTGCACCTTTGTGAAAAATCATTTGAGCATGTTTCTGTGGGTCTCTTCCTGTGTTCTCTATTCTAGTCCATTGATTTATGTGTCTACCCTCTGCCAAGGCCACACTGTTTTTGTTAATGTAGTAATATAGTAAACCTTAATATCAGGTATACTGATTCCTCCCACTTTGTTCTTTTTTTGTCAAGAGTCCTGTTTGTCTAGAGCCTGTACCTTTCCATATCAATTTTAGAATAAGCTTGCCTATGTTTACAAATAACTTTGCTGGGATTTTGATAGGAATTGCATTAAACCTCTAGATCAATTTAGGGAAAATTGGCATCTTTACTATGTTGAGTCTTGCAATCTGTGAACACGCTATGTCTCTCCATTTCTTAAGGTCATCTTTGATTGTTTTCATCACCATTTTGTAATTTTCAGCCTGCAGAGCCTGTACATGTTTTGTATTTCATTTTCTTTGGCGTGATTGTAAATGACATTGTGTTTTAAATTTCAATTTCACATATTCATTGTTAGTATATAGAAATGTGATTGATTTTTGTGTGTTGATCTTGTATCCTTTGACCCTGCTGAACTCAATTATTAGTTTAAGGAATTTTGGGGGGTAAATTCTTTTTTTTTTCACATAGACAATCTTGTCATTGCAAATAGAGGCAGTTATATTTCTTCCTTCCCAATCTGTCTGTCTTTTATTTATTTTTCTTGCCTTACTGTACTGGGTAGAGGTTCCAGTAATATGTTGGATAAGAATGATGAGAGCAGACATTCTTGCCTTGTTCCTGATCTTAGGGGAGGAACTCTTAGTCTTTTACTGTTAAGTATGATGTTAACTGTAGGGGTTACTGGAACTTCCATCTTGATTTATTTGTAGTGTTTTGGAGTGTCTCTTAGTCTAGTTTTCATAGTGGTTTATCTGGATATTACAGTAAGTATATGTGACTTATATAGACTGAAGTCTGTTGCTGTTCCTGTTTTGCTGCTTCAAATAAAGTACGGAAGCCTCACTTCCATTTAGGTCCCTCTGCCTTTCCCACTTTTAAATATCATTGTTATGAATATCAGGTTGTTATAATTTTTGTTTCAATGCGTGCTCTTGTGGGTTCAGGGACCGTTGATACAGATGTTCAGATTCCAGTCCTAAAACACACTCAGCAGAACTGCACAATCACCACGCCCTCCCACTCTTGGGATTCTGTCATCTACTGTCCTCACGGCTTTGGGCCAAGACTACCTTTGAAAGTCTTTAGCAATTCACTAAGTATCGTTGGAAGCTGTGCTGCCCTTATATCTCACCCCTCCACTCTGACCCAGGATTTTTGAATCCATAGGTCTTACCCTGTGTGGTCCACGGTCCCTAAGGCCCACAGACTCTTTGCTGGGGGGAGAGGGAAGTCAGACATGAGTGTTGTACTGTGTGGCAGGTGCTTTGTTTTCTGATGCCACCTTCTTTGACCATTAACTTGCATCAGATGCTGCTACAGCCGGTGTGTTATTACAGGAGTGCTGAACTTGGGTGTTCCAAGGAGCTCACTTCACCCTACCCCCTCCTGACACCAGCCCGTGCACATGAACCTCTGTCCCATGAGCAACTCCCTGGTTTTACCTCGAGGTAGACTTTCCTCCATAATATCCGTAAAGAAGGTTCTGGGCCAGGTCTTGAACTCCTGGTTTCCATCTCCAGATGTACTGCCCATGTGTATACAACTCATAGCTACCTCTACCTTTCTATTCTTCTAGTCTTATCAGTGGAACCAGTTGCCCCACTTCATAAATTTTAGAATTAATTTCAAATAGATCCCTTAAGTCCGTGAAGGTGATAAATTTTATTCATATTTGTTGTGCTCAAAGTTTGAGAAGAACTTTCTTTTTCTCATTGTATAAAGAAAATTACCTTTTAGATCACTTAATAATCTTATCTGTAACAAAGAAAAAAAGCATTAAAACACAGCTTTTAGAGACTAGTTGCATTAGTTTGTAATGCTTTCTGCTTCAGGTCATGGAATACCTGACCAATAGAGGCTTAAACAAGCAGGAATTAATTTTTTTTCCCAAGCAGGAAGTCTAGAGGTAGGTGGCTGCTGGCATACGTTTAAAGGCTCAACTTTGTCTGAGCCAGCACCTCTGTAATCCTCCCCACCTTCCTGCCCATGACCCCAAGGTGGCTGCTGTAGCTCCAGGCATCATGTATACATCTCAAAGCAGGAAGAAGTGAGCTAGGGACAGTGTCACCTGCATTTGTCCCTTGGCTCAAGAGGATGGAGTCTTTTCCAGAATTCCAGAACAGACTTCTGAAAAGGAGGCAGAGGAAACAAGTTTAATGTTTAGCCTTTGCTGACTTTTAAGTGGAGACCGGCAAGGGAGAAGGAATTTGAGAATGGGTGTACTAATCAGCTACAATGAACTGGTGATTTGAACAGACTTTGGGAGAAGTCTTTAGAATTCTTTGTATTGATTGGTGCTTTGAGTTGAATTATTTAGAGAAAAATATCCGAGTCTTCTGAGGAAGGGGCTGCACATCTCTCTAGATCGTATTGATTTAGATTTTATTTTCCACTATACTGATTTAAATACATTATGAAGTATCTAAAGCCAATCTTACTGTTATATTGAGTTGATGGGTAAGAATCATGAGCACAACACTTTTCCAAGTTAGGTTTGGAAAGGGAGGAAAATTAGCTTAAAAAGTGTTTGACGTTTTCTTTGACATGGCTTTTTTATTTTTACATTTGGGGTTTCTTTGTGAGTGATTTAGCTTTATTAATAAGTAATGATAGCTTTCATGTTCTTACGGTCCTGAGCTCTCAGATCCCACTGTACCTGAGGCAATTTTGTTGTTATTTTCTCTGGGAGGTTCACAGTATTTGCTGAATAACTTATTTTTCTCTATGAAAGTACAGAAAAGAAGAAAAGAGAAAATGAATTTCTAAAATAAATATGATATGAAGGGAGAAAAAAACTGTTCATGGAAGGGAAGCAAACCAGTTCCAAACCTGATCAGGCAGCGATGTCTAAGAATGATAGTTTTTGGTGATTCTATATCATATTTTCCATTAACCTCAAAAAGTAGTTTGAAAAGTAAGTGTTGTCAACGTACATTGAAATATTAAATATTAACTGGCTTTCTCCAGTCTCCAAATTTCCAGTAACTGCTAGTGGCTGTAAAAGGGTTTCTGCGACACTCTCTAATACCTGTCCTGCTTTTAAGAGATTGAGTCTAGGTTCAATTATCTGATCTATTCCCTCCCTTCCAGGTCATGGAGGACATTTTCATTATTATATTCGTCAAAACAAAAGTATTAATTCAACCCTGATGACTTAACCAAGGGGAGGTCTGTTACTTTTCTCTGAGAGGGCACAAACAGTGCAAAGCCTAATGCCTAAGGGTTCAGGCATTGAGTTTGCGTCCTGGATTCACCACTGATACTGGTTGAGTGACCTTGGGCAAATTACTTAAACTCTCTGTGCCTGAGTATCCCCATCTATAAAATGGGGGTGATGAGAACGCATACTCAGGGATTTTCTCTGAGAGTTTAAAGAATTTAATGCTTCTAAAGTACTTAGAACAGTGCTACGTATGTGTTACACATTTATGGCTACAGGAATGATATTCACATCTGTAAAGATAGGCTTCTGGCTCATGGTGGCCCCAATGAGCCGTCAGGTTCGTACCAAGCAGCTTACTCTTCCTGCCTTTGTCGTATGGTTGTCAAGCATCTGGGCTTTGGAGTGTAGCCTAGAAAGAAACAAAGAGACTCTGACGTGCTGCAGCTCTGAAAGAGACATTATAAACGGATAAACAGCTCCTCATGCTGATGACGATAGCCTGCTTTTCAGTTTGGGTTAGCTTTACGTTTTCTGTAGTGGCTCTGACAACTTATTGATTATTCCTTAATCAATCTAAACATGTGATAAAATTTTTCTTCCAATCTTCAGCAACAATGAAGGAGTGGTAGTATCAGCTATTAATTTGATGCGAAACATCAAGGAGAGCCTGGATTTGGCTTCTCTTTTTGCAACAGTGGTGCCATAAGTGGGATAGGACCTAGGGAGTTGAGATGCCACGGAGCACTGGATCTGGGGATAGTGTGTTCCTGACTTTATCATTTGCTAAGACATTTGCCTGACTTCTTTGAACTGCGATTGAGCAGCGTTTCACAGTTACGAGGGCAAAAGGCAGGCTGACCTGTGATCCTAAGAGATTATAATGGCAAATCTCTTGTGTGTGTGTTGGGAGGGGCACACACTTGAAACAGGTGCCTTACACACTTTTACATCACACCAAAGAAATCCTCAAGCAATTAATTTCTAAGGTATAGGATTTTGAATTGAAGTTTCAGGTTCATACTCTGATAGTGCAGAAATGGAATTTGCATGCTATGCTGATAACAATAACAATAGAAATTGGCGTGACTGAACTTTAAAGAAGTGTGTGTGTGTTTTGTGATTTCGAGTTTGAATGTGTGAATTCACAACTCACAAACCAAGAGTTTTGGAAAGGTTTTAGTAGTAGTTCCTTTCATGCTGAGAATATTCTTTTTAAGAATTAGGTCTGGCTGATTTTATCTTATTTAACAAAAGAATTGGAAATACTTAACAAGTACCTAGCTAATGCTCTTTGGATAGAGAAATTGTTCATCAATGTAGCAGGAACTTGATTGAACTACTTTCTGAGTTTTATATACTGTAGTTTCTCCTCAATTTTCACAGCATTGATGGATCTTATATTTAAAATAAAAATGCCTTGTCTGATATTCATAGTCATTGTCACTAGCTGTACAAAGATGTGCTGACGAGTTCATAGCAGTTGTGTATGTGTGTGTGTATGTGGGGGGCAGCAGGCACACCTTTTTTGCCCTTTGCTTCTTCCAGCCCCTTCTCTTCCTCTTGTTGCTGTGGTGGTGACCAGGAAAGGAAGGGCTCACCTTGCTGAGGGCACTTCAGGCTCAAACCATTGCTTTAGTCTCCTTCAGAAATTTCAGAAATGAGACACTCTGCGTATGCGGCTGTACCCATGCTTGGGAGCTGCGGCAATACGTAAGCTAAGGAGCCAGGTGATGGAAGTACTTCATCTACCTTACTGTCCACCCCCCCAGCGCCCAAAGTGGAAGTGAAGCTGGCATGAAACTTTTAAGTCACCTCCCATCACTCTTCCTTTCTTAACACATCCAATCACACATGTTGGTTTCTTTGTCTGATGTCTACTATAGCAGTGCTACTCAAAGTGTGGTGTGCATTTGTGACACTGGGGATCTTCAGAAACTTATATATAGCAATTTGCCATTGCCATGATATCCAGGGGTGTGATCAGTGGGGCTTGTAAGTTTTTATGTCTTTGTTTTTATTTCAATTTTTTGTAATTAATTTTATTGTATATTACAAAAGTATCAATCTGAAATGATTTGAGGAAACAAACAACCAAACTCGCCCTTCCTCAAAGATAGTTTGAGGGTCCCTGTCCTATAGGATGCCCCTTCCTTCCCATTCCCATCGTTGTCACCCTTGTGCGGGCCTTTGTCACCCTGTGCTTCCTCGGCTGCCCTAGCAGCTCGCCTAGTCTGCCTACCTCTCACCTCTCATTCCAGTCCATCACTGGGTGCAAAGAGGTGGATTAATACCCCCATTTCTGGTACACTATCATTATTGATCTGTGCAAGGTCTCTCTCTTGTTTGGTGTATTTGTATTCTTCATCATTCTTAATGTCATTCCTTCTCCACTTTATATAGGCTCCCATACAAATGTCTTTGGTGTACATTCTTGAATCTGTGTGTGTCCTTGTAAAATATGTAGCATTGTTGTTTTTAAAAAAATATAAATGATATTGTGTGCTATAGATAACATTTTTTTCAGCCAACAATATGTTTTAAGGATCTGTATTGCTATATGTACGTCTTGTGCTATGGACTGAATTGTGTCCACCCCAAATTCATGTGCTGAAGCCCTGACTCCCCAGTGTGATGGTGTTTGGAGATGGGGTCTCAGGAGGTAATTAGGTATATATGCGGTCATGAGGGTAGAGCCCCCATGATGAGATTAGTGCCCTCATAAGAAGAGACATTAGAGACCTTGCTCTCTTTCTCACTGCCGTGTGAAGACACAGTGAGAAGTTGGCAGTCTGCAAGCCAACAAGGGAACCTTCACTGGGCAGTGAATTGGCCAGCACCTTGATCTTGGACTTCCCAGCCTCCAGAACTGCGAGAAATAAATTTCTGTTGTTTGAGTCACCCAGTCTGTGTTATGTTGTTATGGCAACCCGAGGTAATACATCTGGTTTATTGCTTCTAAGCAGTGAGGTGAAGTAAACATCCACCATAGTGTACTTATCCATTAAATCATATTTTCTTTTTTGTTCTAGCAACGAAGATATCTAAGTCGCCCCCAACTTCTCGCAAATACCATGACACATTCTCATACATATCCATTTATTTGCTACTGTGAGAATTTCTCTGAGATGTGTATCCAGGAGTGAGATTCTCGAATCATAGGGAATACACATCCCTCGTTTTGCCAAGTAGTACCACACTGCTGCCCAGAAAGATGGTTAACTCTCCCATCAGCGAAGCATTCGAGTTCTTGTTTCCCCACATCCACTTATACATTTGATATTATCTAGTTTTCTAATTCTTGGCATTCTGATGGCTATAAAATGTTTTTCAGTCTATCTAGAAGATTGTCACCCCAGACAGTCTTTCGTTATGTTTCATCCTTGCTCAAGGAGAGTTTCAGATGTATATATGGTATTTAAGTGTGAGGCCTTCCGTAATATAGACCTCCTTACATATTCTACCCTATTTCACCCCTCTTCCAAACCTGAGCTTGTCCTTTTGATTAGACTCGCCCCTCTCTTGCCCCTCACGCTGGGTGCTGTCGGCTCAGCTCCAGTGCATCACTCATAACCCTGCCCGGAACACCCTTGCCTCTCCTCTCCTGTCTAATTCATCCCATTGCTGCAGGCCCAAGAGAGTACCCAGTTACCCGCAGCACCTTAACGCTACTACTCCAGCCCATCAGCCTATCACTCTGGGCAGATAAACTTACCAGAGCTTACAGTTACGTGAACTTAGTTAGGTTCAGATGCAGGCTCCACTAGTTACCATGTGACTGTGGGTGTGCTAGTCTACCTCTCTCTAACTTGGTTTCCTCATTGGTAAAATGGCAGTAGTAACACTTATCAAATAGTTCTGTGATGGTGAAATAGACAATGTATGTAAAGCCCTTAGTAAAGGGTCCAGCTCATAGTAAGTGGTCAAAATGTACTGTTTTCTAGTTGTTTTATATTTCTAAATCTTGCCCCATCAGCAAGAACGCTGGTTTCTTCTTAGGGCAAGGGCTGGGTCTTTTGTTTATTTTAACTAGTATATCTGGCACAAAACTAGGAATACAGTAAATGCTTAATAAACATTTATTTGTTTGACCTTAGGTGAGTTTGTGATTACCTGAAATTACTTGCTTTAAAAGAGGGAAGGTTAATTTTTATAAAATTCTATGTTACTGCATCATTCATTTTAACCAACCCAACTTTTGTTTTGCTGTGGTGATCTAGGACTGACTTGTGGCAAGCTGAGTGTGTGTGTGAGTGTGTGTGTGTTAACGAGGAGTAGCGGGCTGGTGGAGGTGGTGGCAGTGGATCCTCTGAGGGACAGAGCCAGGCTGCAGCTCACCATCCTAACCACTGCCTCTAGCTTTCCTCCCTTAGCCTTCGAGCTGGGCTCTTCACCTGCCCAGCGCAGCTCTTCTGGCCCTGGCTCCCCTGGGCAGGGCTGCTCACGCCCTTCCCCGTTCTTCCAGGCTGCCTTCACTACAAGAGGAAATGAAGTCGTTTCTTTTTTTTTAATATTGAGTATTATATTTTTTATTTTTATTGAGGTATAATTGACATATTAGTTGCAAGTGTCCAGTGTAATGATTCAATATTTGTATATATTGCAAAATGATCACAATTAAGTCTAGTTAACATCTGTCACCACATAGTTATAAATTTTTTTCTTGTGATGAGAACTTACAAGATTTACTTCCTTAGCAACTTTCAAATGTACAATACAGTACTATTAACTATAGTCACCACGCTGTACATTACATCCTAATGACTTATGTTTTCTAACAAAGTTTGCACCTTTGGCTCCCTTCATTCATTTCACTCACCGCTCCCCCCCCCCCCCCCACCTCTGGCAACCACCTATCTGTTCTCTGTATCTATGAGTTTTTTTTTTTTCTTAAGGATTTCACATATAAGTGAGATCATGTGGTATTTATCTTTCTCTGACTTATTTCACTTAGCATAATGCCCTGAAGGTACATCCATGTTGTCACAAATGGCAAGTTTTCATTCTTTTTTATGGCTGAGTAATATTCCATTGTATCTTCTTTATTCATTCATCTATCAGTGGACACTTAGGTTACTTCCATGTCTTGGCTATTGTAAATAATGCTGCAGTGAACACGAGGGTACGTATATCTTTTTGAATTAGTGTTTTCATTTTCTTCCAATAAATACCTAGAAGTGGAATTGCTGGATCATATAGTAGTTCTATTTTTAATTTTTTGAAGAACCTCTGTATTGTTTTCTATAGTGGCTGCACCAATTTACATTCCCACCAACAGTGCACAAGGGTCCCTTTTCTCCACCAATACTTATACTTATCCTCACCAATACTTATTTCTTGTCTTTTTGATAATAGCCATTCTAACAGGTGTCAGGTGATATCTTATTGTGGTTTGGATTTGTATTTTCCTGATGATTAGTGATATTGAGCATCTTTTCAAGTACCTGTTGGCCATCTGTATGTCTTCTTTGGAAAAATGTCTATTCAGATCATTTGCCCATTTTTTAAATCAGATTGTTTGTTTATTTGCTGTTGAGGTCTATGAGTTCTTTTTATATTTTGGATATTTGCCCCTTATCTGATATATGACTTGCAAATATTTTCTCCCATTCAATAGGTTGCCTTGAAATGAGGTCTTTTTGACCCTCCTCTCAGACTTCCTGCCAATGCATTCTGTTTGCAAGAGGCTATTGCCTTGGCTGTATATCATCCTGGCAAAGTGTTAAAGTTCAAGCAGCAAATTCAGGATAATGGTTACCTCTGGAGAGGGAGACAAGGGGGTGAACTCTGAGAGAGGGCTTCAGTTGTATCTGAAGTGTTTTATTTTTTTATGCAGGGCTGTGGGGGTACATGGATATTCATTGTATGATGTATGATATTTGTTGTATTCTATATCATCATATTATCATGGATATTATATTATCTTGAATTGCTGCTTATCATTTGCATACTTATATTATCCATAAATAATACTGTATTTTTGAATATTTTCAGGCTTTACATATGTGGAATTATCAAATTTTATGTGCCTTTCTACTACCTATTTTTTTTTTTTGGTTGACATTTTTTGAGACTTGTCCATATTGATACATGTAATTTTCAACCTCTATTAATATTCCATTTTATAAAGAGAACACAATTGAGATATCTTTTCTGCTATTGACGGACGGTTAGATTGTTTCCTACTTTTCACTCTTACAAACACTGCTGTAATAAATAATCTGAGGTATAGCTCCTCGTGTACCAGGGCAAAAGATATTTAGGAGTGGACTTGCTAGGCGGTAGGGCATACACAGCTTTCACTTTGCTAGGTATTGCAAATCTTTCCTCAGGGGGATTTTTCTGCTTTACTTTCCTACTAGGAGTGCATATGATTTGATGTGGGCCCACATCTTTGCCAGCCCTTGGTAGCATTATCTGGGCTTTTCCTTCTCTGCCCAGATGCCCAGAAAAGGTGGGAAAGGAGTAAGGAAGAGGGAGGTCAAGGTTCTCCATTTAGGAGGAGGATGTCAGCTCTGAGGAATGAGCTATTACATTTATTTTAATGAGGCAAGGATTTTATTCTCTGTTTTGGTGAAAATAATGTTTGGACTTCTGCAGGAAAACTGTTACATTTTTACTTGAAGTAGAGGAGGGTTTTTTTTCCCCCTATTTGCATTCTTGGCAAATAAGTAGAATAGACCAATTAGCAAGCTAATGTTCTAAACGTTCACTTGCAGTAATAGTTATTTTTAAATGTTTTAAATAGCATGGAGTGTTGGGTTTATTCTTATTAAGCTTCCAAAGTTTTGAATTTGTGAAAATGAATTTAAAATTTGACAACTTTATGGATAAAGATTGATCATAATTATTTGCCATTCTAATATGCATTTCGTAATGGGAAAAATTAACGATGAGAAATGTGTTTACGTTTGAAAACAAATAAGAAAAGTCATAAAGAGTAACTTTGGCCATTCTGTGTTGTCTCTTGTGTTCACAGGTGGGAAAGGAGAAGTTCCACAAACCTCAACATTGGGGCTTTTGCAACAATGTTAGGATGTTGATGAATGAAGATAAACCCGGAATAGGTGGAGAACTGTGTCTCAGGCAAAAGAGGAAGCCTAAATACAGTGCATTTCTTAAAGAAATGGGAATTGACGCACCCCCCTGGGTAGCTTTTGATAAACAGGTAAGTCACATGACATTGAGAGACGTGCAATCTTAAAATGTTACATGTAATAAGTATTAAGTAGATTTGAGAAAATGAGTCCTCAATGTAAATGTTAAGGCTAGTTCTCCTGAAAAGACACATTTAAGAACAAAAGTACCCTAAACAAAGAAAAGTTATTCTTGCTTCTGTTTCTGACCAGGCACATTGGTTGTGGGCGCCAAGTGTTCACCTTTCTTAGCTAATGCTTATTAACCTTTCTCTCATCACTTCCCCTGGACAGGATAATCTGTCCTTCTATAGATAACTAAGAGTTTGGTCAGACTGTCACTTTTGCTTAGTGAGTTGCCATTAACCAAATAAGTTTGTTTGATTCTGAATGTGCCATTAAATAGCAACAGAAAGATGCCCTCACTTCTTTTCTCCATACCAATTATAGTTCCCCATTCCTGAGGACCAAAGGGTGACATGGCAAGAGTTGCAGAAGTGAAGGAAAGAGATGCCATTATTAGACAAGAGTCTGAACTTTTTAATGTATATGTTTGTACGCATAACACACACACATACTGGCATGTTGACAGTTGAAAAAGGTAATCCATTTGAATATCTTAAAAAGGGACTAAGATCAAAGGGAAAAAAAATCCAAAGTGACCATATATTTTCCATAAGGCAGCTATATGGATATACTGTGTTTATCAGACAACCCTGTATCGCAGCCCCGTGTTCTGTTCTTCGAAAAAGAACCCGTTATTAGATTATTTAGATCTCGTAACTAAAAAATAATTCAGGTCTAGATAAAGAATTCAAACCTTAGTATACTGAGTTTACCAGGTGGTTTTTAGCAGCTTTAACATGGACTGGTTGACAATACTTTGATTCCAATTAAATTGGCTTCAAATTTGGTAGAAGTGACATATCCCAGGTCGTCTGGGTTAAGGTTGATCAATGAGAGCACATGTTCTTTTTAAAGCCCAGTTCTGACACTTATGGAGATCTAACAGACGGCAGGGAAGCTTCGTTCCCGGGAAACCATCTCGACTTTGAACATGGACCAATATTTCTCTTTTTTAAATTATTTTTCAGTGCCCTGCTCAGTGCTGGACCCAGAGTTCAGAAACAGTTTCTGGGCTGACTTACTTGGGTAGATCACACATGGTTTCCTGTTAATATCAGTCTTATAGGTGTTTACACATCATCATTCTAGAATATTTAACTTGCAAGGGCCAAAGAAAAGATTCTATTTTTACTTCTTGTGATAGAAAGAGCATATTGACAATAGTTTAATCTACTACTGAATGAGTAATGTTGTAGGCCACAATATATAAACTATCCTCTTGCATTTAAAGTTGAAAATTCATCTTATTTCATGTTTTTCTCAGCATTTAATATGTGCCTTTCAAGCCTGTTTTGCAGCCCTTTAATTACTTATAAAATTATGTAGAATATTTTATGAAGTTGGAATAATTTTATCTTCAAACTACTTGAGAAAATGAAGAGCTTGCTCATTTCAGGCCTAACTAAATGCAACATAATTCTTTCAGTTATTTTGTTGGTCAACTTCAGTTAAATATTCATTGAGCTTTAAATGAGACACTAAGACTATGAAATATTTATGTGCTCTGATGAGATTGTGAACTACACTGGATCCTGGTTAAAACCCAGAGCAATTTAGGAAGGGCTTTCTACATTCATGGTTCAACAAAACAAGTCAACACCTGTTAATCATTTTTCTTAAAAATGAAATCTTTTCAGCTCGCTGCCAGTTTTGCCGATAGCTTTGAATTGTAGCAGTATATTTAGGGTTACATTCTCAAACAACACAAAATAGAAATAAAGGCAGTTCTTTGGAAAGTGTATGAAAATTCATGTTTGTAGTAGATGCTCTTGGTGCCCACCTCAATCCACGTTAGGGGTAGGGCACCCGTTCCTCCCAGCTGCAGCAACTACTGGAGCAAACAGCTCACACCTGTAACCCTCTCTGGAGCGTTGCTCTTGGCCAGTGGGCATTGCATCACCCAGGGAAGCCTGGGAGGCGACAGTAGCCCCTTCACCACGACGGGAGGCAGCCGCTGACCCATTTGTCAGGAGTAAAAAGCTGAGCTTCCTCAAGGTGGGGCAACTCTGTATGGTGATTTAGGCCTATAGCCCTTGTGCATCAGGCCAAGGCAAAACTTCATGTGACAGTGCATCCTTGCTTGGCTCATTCCCCTTTCCTTGGCTGCTCCCCTCACTCCCTTACAGGTTTCTCCCAAGAGTGTGCCCTTAATAAATCACATGCACCTACAGCCCTGTTTCAGGCTCTGTTTCTATGGAGCCCAACCTAAGACAACATGCTGGTTTTTATCCTTCATTCTAAAAGCGACCATCAAAATGCTCTGCTCAGGCAGACTATCAGATTACAAGCAGAGAAGATGCTCTTTGCAATCACCAAAAAGAGCCAGCATTTTTTATCCTGCATGGCCCCCACGAAGCAGCCCTGGTGGTCTAGTGGTGAAGATTCCATGCTCTCACTGCCAGGGTGGGGTGTTTGTTTTGATCTGGGAACCACACCATCCGTCAGTTGTGTAACTGTGGTGGCTGCATGTTGCTGTGATGCTGAAAGCTACGCCACCAGTATTTCAAATACCAGCAGTGTCACCCATGGTGGAGAGGTTTCAGCAGAGCTTCCAGACTAGACAGACTAGGAAGAAGGACCTGGCCACCCACTTCTGAAAAAATTGGCCACGAATACCCTATAAATAGTAGCCGAGCCTTGTCTGATAGAGGGCAAGAAGGTGAGGGCATGGTGCAAAAGACCAGGTAGGATTCGCTCTGCTCTCCACAGGGTCGTGAGGAGTGAGAATCGGCTGCATGGCACTGACAACAAACAAGTGTCCCCCAGACATTTGTAACTGTTTATCTTTTATTCACTCTCCCCTTCATTCTTATGGAGAGGGCACTAATTTTGTTCTGTCTGGAGTTGTGCCCACTTAAACATGTTCTCCCCCCAGGCTCCTTGCATCTAGGGCCAGCCACATAACTCATTTCTGGCCAATGATATATGAGTTAAGGGTTATTGGGTGGGAATCCTGGGAAAGTTATATTTTTAATTAAAAGAGTCAGGCTCAGCTGGCGCATTTTTCCTGCCCTTTTCCCTACCTTTGTTTTCCTGTCTGGGGTGTATAATTCCTTGGGGCACAGCAGCCATCTTGTGAGTGCAGAGGAGATGAAGGGAATCTAGGGCCCTGCTGGCATTATGAAGCCACTATTTCACGCCCAAGCTGCCTTTCTCTGGACTTCTTGTTATATGAGAAAAATTAGCCCCTGGTTCTCAACCCACGGAGGCCTTTGGAAATGTGTGGAGGTGTTTTGGGTTGTCACAATGACCAGCAGCAGCCCTGGACTAGGGTGAGGCAAATGAGGCACTTGCCTTGGTTGCAAAATTTAAGGGATGCCCCAAAACTCAGTAACCGAGCTAGATAGTTTTTAATGAAGTCCCTTTAAAAATCAAAATTAATGTAAAAATTCATGATGAACAAAATACCAACATTTTCAATAAAGACAGGATCAGTAATAGTGCCAAGTTGAGCCGTATTAGAGCCTGAGGCGAAAGGAAAAATCAGTAATACTGATTGCATCTTTGTTTAACATTCTGGCATTTCGATATTTTGTCGACCATGGATTTTTTGCATTAATTTTGATGTTTTAAATCACCTCGACCTGGGGCCAGCCTTGACCTGGAGGTGCTGCTGCTATTGAGTAGCTGGGGGCCAACTGTGTCTTTTACATCCTGCAGTGTGGGGAGGGCCGCCCCACACTGGGGAGAATGTTCTACTTAAAATGCTGATACTGCTGCCATTAAGAAACATAGTCCTACTTTCTTAAAACCTCTGGCATTGAGAGGATTTATGCAGACAGCACCGACCCCCAAAGATGAGTTATTTCATTGAATTCATTTAAATATAAGCAAGCACATATTCACTCACAGCAGTTGGTTCCAGTCATCAGCCCAGCACCTCCGTGAGAAAGAAGCAGACATGGATGATTGTTCTCACTCTATAAATGAGGAATCATTCCCAAGAAGTGGGACAGGGGCCAGAGTTCTGAGGCTGCATGTTGGAGGCACTGGAACTGTCTGTGTGATTGTGGTTTAGTCACTTTACCTCTCTGAGCCTCAGTTTCCTTGGCTAGCTGATCTCCAGTGTCCTTTTACCTCTAGCAGTCTATGCCTAAGACTTTAGTCTTAGTCTATGACTAAAGGCAAATTCAGCTAGTTCATCCTAGAACTGAGCCCAGACCCTGGATCTCCTGGCCTGGGGCTCTTTCTAATTATACCAGGCACCTACTGCTTCATTATTAATTGAAATTTGGCATGTAGTAGTTTATAATATGCTGCTCTTGCTATCATATATGATCTATCATTAGCTGCTTTTATGAAAAGTCAGACTAGTTAGAAAAATGCAAATGACTGAATGTTTTTATATGATTTATCTGGATGTTATGCGCCATTTACATAAACTCTACAATTATGCTCTCATTTCTCTTCATTTGTCAGTGGCTCCTAGTTAGCCTAATTTGTTTGCTATTTTGCAAATGACTCTATTATAGTAAATGGCAGGATAAAGGTTGATCCTATGGGGTATGCATACATTTAAAAATATTATTTTGCTTTTTCCATCTATTGTAAACATAATAATTATAATCAAAACTACTGACCACAGAATTAGAATTTTAATGACTTTGCATTCATTGATATTGGATTTGTGGTGAGCTGATTATTTATGTAGTACTGTGTGAATCTCTATGCTTTGAACAATATAAAAATAAATTTTTTAAATATAATTTGATCTCTTGGGTCACCTTGACTTTTTTTTAATTGAAAAAGTTGGTTTCTTACTCACTGCAGTGAGGGAGAATACATACCCTAAGTAACCGTGGGATGTCTAAGTAAGCAGGTGTTAAAAAAGACTTACTATAGGATTTGGGCTTATATTAGGTAATTTTGGGGAGGGCTTAGGAAGTGGGGCCTTGCTCTGGATTGGGTGCTATCAGGAAGTGGGGGTATGATTGTATATCATGATAAATGTCATTTATAATGGAGCGCAGACTAGAGGGAGGCTACAGCTGTAATTGGGAGAGAAGCAGCCATCACTTTTCTGAGCTAGGAGAGGGGGACGTTTGGCATTTTGTGGCTTGGACAGTATTCACGTTCTGTCTGTGTTCAGATGTGATTATGGAGTGGTCTTGTTTTTGTCTTGATCCTTTGAGGTCACAGAGTGGCGTTCTCTGAAACTGTTCATGTTCAAGAGGAGAACACCCAGGCCTGCCTGTGGCTGCCAGCCCAGCTTGTAGCAGCACCAAGGCCAGCGGATAGTGCCAGGCTGGCTCCTGGATGTCAGGGGCTGCTTTTCTCTTCCCACCCAATACCAGCCAAAACTTTAAATTTTCCTGCAGGGGGATCAAGGAGGATCAAGTACATTAGAATTTCAAATGATTAGCAAAGAACAATACATGAATTCAGATTCTTGAAGTTTTGCCTAAAGCCAATTAGGAAAGTTATAAAATATAATAATCAGAGTATGTAAAAATAAAATAGAATTAAAATTTTAAAAATACCTGGAAAACATGCCAGATATTATACCTTTAAACCATATCCAAAATTTCAAGTGAAAATTTTTCCATAGGTTTATATAATTTTCAGATTATCTGAATCCTGTTAGAATCATTTCATAAAAGACATCAATATAGGTAATTATAACACCATGTAATTACAATACATTGCAATTTAAATCCCATATTTTACATCACAATTATTTAAACCTTCAGCTATTTAGTTTTAGAGGAAAAATCAAAAGGCTTGCCTGAAATCAACCTGTTATGCCCCAAATTCCCAACTATGTGTTTCTGCATTTATCACTAAGAGTAAAACACAAAATTGCATTCTTTAAATTTATGTTAAAATGGCAGAGTTTCCAATTTCATCATACAGTATGGATTTTTCTAATCTCTTGAAATTCAAAAGGCATGTAATAAAAAATAATCCCCAAATTTGGAATAAATATTTTTGGAATTAAAAGAATGAGATTCACAAATGAGTCTTTTAGCAAAGAAAAGATAGTTTTCCTCCTCTCTTTTCTAAAACCTAGAACTTAGTTATTAGACAAAATTTTAAGACCCTCCTCTCAGGCCTAAACTTTTTATCAGTAAGTAGGCCTGTGGTTATTCTCATTAGCCCAAAGTTAAAACTGTCTTTCTGAGCTTAAACTCAAGTAGATACCACTACATACCTATTAGAATGGTTACAATTTAAAAAGACTGACAATACCAAGTGTTGGACAAGGATATGGAGAAACTGGAACTTTCATACATTTCTGGTAGGATTATAAAATGATACTGCCATTTTGGAAGACAGTTTGGTAGTTTCTTAAGTAGTTAAACCTACACTTACCACATGACCCAGTAATTCCACTCCCGCATATTTTTCTAAGAGAAATTAAAACATATGTTCACACAAAAACTTTTTTTTATTGTGGTAACATTGGTTTATAACATTATATAAATTTCAGGTGTACATCATTATATTTCAATTTCTGTGTAGATTACATCATCTTCACCACCCAAACACTAATTACCATCCATCACCACACACGTGTGCCTAACCACCCCTTCCGACTTCTTCCCTCCCCCTTTCACCTCTGGTAACCACCAATTCAATCTCTGTTTCTGTGTGATTGTTTGTTGTTGTTTTTATCTTCTACTTATGGGTGAGATGATATGGTATTTAACTTTCTCCCTCTGACTTATTTCACTTAGCATAATACCCTCAAGGTCCATCCACGTTGTCACAAATGGCCAGATTTCACCATTTCTTATGGCTGAGTAGTATTCCAATGTGTATATATACCACATCATCTTTATCCATTCGTCCCTTGATGGGCACCTAGGTTGCTTCCAAGCCATGGCTATTGTGAATAATGCTGCAGTGAACATAGGGGTGCGTGTATCTTTACACATTTGTGTTTTCATATTCTGTGGATAAATACCCAGCAGTGGAATAGCTGGATTGTATGGTAGTTCTATTCTTAATTTTTTGAGGATTCTCCATACTGTTTTCCACAGTTGCTGCACCAGTTTGCACTCCCACCAGCAGTGTATGAGAGTTCCCTTCTCCACATCCTCTCCAGCACTTGGTGCTTCCTGTCTTGTTGATTATAGCCATTCTGACAGGAGTGAGGTGATATCTCATTGTAATTTTGATTTGCATTTTCCTGATAGTTAATGAGGTTGAACATCCTTTCATGTGCCTGTTGGCCATCTGTATATCTTCTTTGGAGAAATGTCTATTCAGATCTTTTTCCCATTTTTTAATTGGCTTGTTAGTTTTTTTGTTGTTGAGATGTATGAGTTCTTTATATAGTTTGGATATTAACCCCTTATCCGATATATGGTTTGCAAATATCTTCTCCCAATTGTTAGGTTGTCTTTTCATTTTGTTGATGGTTTCCTTTGCTGTGCAGAAGCTTTTTAGTTCGATGTAGTCCCATTTGTTCATTTTTTCTTTTGTTTCCCTTGCCCTGTCAGACATGGTACTTGAAAATATGCTGCTAAGACTGATGTCAAAGAGCGTACTGCCTATGTTTTTTTCTAGAAACATAGAAAAATGGTTTTAGGTTTTCCGTTTAAGTCTTTAATCTATTTTGAGTTAATGTTTGTATATGGTATAAGATAATGGTCTACTTTCATTCTTTTGCATCTTGCTGTCCAGTTTTCCCAGCACCATTTATTGAATAGACTCTCCTTTCTCCATTTTATGCTCTTGACTCCCTGGTCAACAGAGGTTTTTAAACATTTTAAGATGTTAGAATTGTTCATATCTTTCTACTTATTTTAATTATGCTCCTCTATTTAAATACCTGTTCTGGCTATGGCATTCATTGTGCTGTTTAGTGTGGTAATAGTTCTTTTAATAAAGAGGAATCCCCAGGGACACATGTCATTTTCATAAACCTTTTATCAGAGGTATAAATAATTGAGGGAGCATGGTTGTTCATTCTAGGACATCAGAAGTTGGGAGGTGGCAGGGAGGGCATGAATGCCACATTATTCAAAGGAAGGCAGAATGCTTCTCTCCATTCTTTTTTCAATGTTGTCCCTTTTCCTATTCTTTTGTCCCCATCTCTCAACCTCCTTATCCTTTTCTCTTCTATCCTTTTGACCTTTTCTCTATTTCATTTTCTTGTTTTCTGGACTTTGTCTCTTTATTCTTATTTTCTTTACTTTCATCCATTTTTATTCATCTTCCATTGTGAGTGCCCTTTTTAACTTTTTTCCCTTTCCCTACTTTGTCTTCCTCTGTTTTGGGCCTTGCAGTTGCTGACTTCTCTTCTTAGGAGAGTATAACCATCATTATCATCATCATCATTATCCTTATTATTGCCAGAGTCTTTTCCCTTCTCTTTACCCCTAGGGCTGGGCCCAGGGTGCTTATGTCTCCTGAAATGGAGTGTTGTTTGAAATGAACTGTGTGTACAGTGGTCGTGGTGTCCCTTGGGAATGTGGTCCTCCTGCAAACCCCCCCTAATGAGAGGCTCTTTGGTGTAGTGGAGAGAGCAAGGCTTTTCAGTCAGACAGATAGGTTCAGAACCTGGATTTATCATTTATTACCAATTTCATTTTGGCTACGTTTTTAATCTCTCTTGGTCTCAATTCACTTATCTGTCAAGTAAATAACAAACCCAACCTTAGAGTTACTGTGAGCATCAGGTGGACAATGCATGTCAAGTGCCCCGCTCATGGTAGGTAGTCATGAAGAATTAACTCTCCTCCTTTGCCTAAGACTTGCCTTCTTTTCTTTTCTCTCTCTTTTTTTTAAGGTATGCTTTTTGGTGAGGAAGATTGGCCCTGAGCTAACATCCGTTGCCAATCTTCTCTTTTTTGTTTTTTTTCTAACTGAAACCCCAGCACATAGTTGTATATCCTAGTTGTAAGTCGTTCTAGTTCTTCTGTGTGGGATGCTGCCACAGCATGGCTTGATGAGTGGTGTGTAGGTCTGCGCCCAAGGTCTGAACCGGTGAACCCCAGGCCACTGAAGTGGAGCACGTGAACTTAACCACTATGCCACTGGGCCGGCCCTGGCTTATTTTGTTACATGGAGTAGAGAGCGTGGTGTTCCTAGGGGAAGTGAAGCATCAGCTAGGATTATCCCAGTCATCAGCTGTGCTGCAGGATCCTTGAATTTTTCTTTGGCACAAATTCTGGCATATTCCAGAAGAATATGTTTGGAGATACTGCCATTGAGACCAGTGAGTTCTAAAAAGTAGCCATTAAGCTATCGATGCATTGCTCTTCCCGATTGTTCCCCAGTGTTCCATTTATGCTGTGGGTATTAAGGTAGTTTAAAAAAGTCTTTTATTATTTAAATAAGAGATTTTGTCATGTCTTTTCTATTTTAGCAAATTCTCAATGGTCTTTTAGGAGGAAGGATGATAAACAACAACCTTTATTATTATTTTATATTTTCATTATTCAGAACTAATAGCAGTCAGTAATACACTACTATAATTAGGTTTACATTTTGATTATTTTGAACTTGTACTCAAAGATTTTATACCATCATCATCTAGGTTCTAGAAACTTCATGTAGGCCCTTTTATGTTTAATCAAAATTTTACTTCTGTTGCAGGATACCCTGTTCTTTCTCTCCTTTTTAGCTTAATATATGAAATCTGTTTTCAGTATATTTTATTTTGGGGCTGGCCCCATGGCCAATTGGTTAAATTCATGTGCTCTGCTGTGGCGGCCCAGGGTTTTGCCAGTTTGGATCCTGGGTGCGGACCTAGCACTGCTTGTCAAGCCATGCTGAGGCAGCATCCCACATAGTAGAACCAGAAGGGCCTACAACTAGAATATACAACTATGTACTGTGGGGCTTTGGGGAGAAGAAGAAGAAGAAGAAGAAGGAGGAGGAGGAGGAGGAGGAGGAGAACGAAAAAAAGATTGGCAGCAGATGTTAGCTCAGGGCCAATCTTAAAAAAAAAGAGTCTATTTTATTCTATCTTTCTCTGGTTCTACTTGTTAATTTTTCATCTAGTATTTCAGGGCATTTATTTTGCGTTTGTGTTTGATTATCAAAAATAAAACTGTATTTTCAATTCTGGTCTACTTGGCTTTTACAGTCAGCTTTATTAATTGAAGCTTTGGTTCTAACCGATATGTAATGGGGATAATATTATTAATGTGTGTTCCCAGCTTTCTCCTTTTCCCCATGCCCTGCATGCTGAACAAAGATTTGTTTTTGTTCACTCCATTTTCCCCCCTCCTTTATCTCCTAAGGATTCTTCTGAATTTTTCAGTCCGATTCTCAGGCTTTGGGGGATGTAGGGAAGGGAGAAGGGCTGGAGAGAGGTGGGGGGAGAAGAGAGAGATGGGGAGAGAGGAGAAAGATATAGACAGAGCCAATGGTGAGGACATGTGAGACTTGTGAGAGTCGAAAAAGAGAGGAAAGGCATTTTTTGGGAATTGTAGATGTGGAGTATATACTGGATCACCTTTAGAGTTTCTTCTACAGAGTTTACTTTCTAAAATGTTTAGAATCCTTTGACCTAACTTTGCATGGCCCAGAGACCACCTATCTTTCGGCTCTTGTACCTTGCTAATTTCATCTCCTCTGCTCTCCGTTCCCCACTCAGCCCTTAGCCACACAGAATGACTTGCAGGACCGCATGTACCATACACTAACTACCATGCTCCCATAACTTTGCACATGCTGTTCCCTCTGCAGAGAATGCCTTTCCTCACTTGTCCACGTGTGCAGTTCTTCCTCCATCTCTCAGCCTTGAAGACCTGTTTCAGATGTCACCTCCACTGTGATGCCTTCTTGATGCTCTCAGGTGGTTCAGCACTTGCCTCTCTTACTGGAGCCTTTTCAAACTCCTGTTAGAATAGCCCTATTTTCGCTGTGTCCTCCACTGAGCTGGAGTGTGGTAGAGATTTTGTGGCAGTTAAGGAGATAATAGTTAACTTGTGGGCTTTGAAGCTAGGCAGTTTGAATTCTTATTGCAGCTGACCCATTCTCTTACCTTGAGACCTTGGGTAAATTACTTAACCTCCTAAACTTTGACTTCTATAAAACAAAGATCACAATATTACTTACTTCATAGATGTGTTGTGAGGAGCAAATGAGATAGAGTGTAAAAGCACTTAACACATTGCTTGACCCATTGTAACTACGTAATCAATGTTGGCTATTTTCATTTATCTTTGAATTCTCAGAGCCTAGTACAGTGCTTGGCACGCAGCAGGTGCTCAGCAACATATACTGAATGGAGTTTTAAAAATATCGAGTTTTTCCTAATGGCTTTTAGCTTTATCTCCAATGCATTTTAATTATTTGGACGTACCATACCCTGTTTTGCAGTTATTTGCATAAGTCTGATCTCCCTTACTTGACTGTACAATCCTTGTAGCTGGAGAGATTGCCTTATTGAGTGTTGTACCCTCCACATAGAGCTTTGAACTTAGCAGCTGCTTTGTAACTGGGATGGTCTGTCTGTCTCTGCCTTTGATAAAGGAGCTTTTCTGTATCAAGTATCCATTTTGTTATCTTGGTTGTTGACGCACTTGTGGGAAGTAAACAATATACTTTGAAACCAGTAGAATAATCCAGTGTACTGGGGAGTCCAGTTTATTGGGTAATTACTAGAATTATAGAATAGATTCTTTTGGTTGGAGGAGAACATAAAAAGCATCTTATCTAAGCATCTTTCTTCTGGCTCTTTCGGGTGGAATCTAGCCTTTTGAAATACATAATAGCTCAAAATGATGACATGGAGATTCTCATATTATTCCTTCTGAATATATATAATATTTGCTAAATTTTATATATATTTTACCAAATATTTTTCATCTTTTATATTGTAGTTGTTTTTCTTTTGTATGTTTAATATAGAATATTTGAATATTCAGTTTTTCTCTATTCAGTTTATGAAATTTCATTATTAGCAATGTGATTTCTGTTGGATAGGGTGACCCCCTTCTTCTAGTCCTAATTATTTTTCCAGGAAGTCTGATTTTAAGCAGTGGGTCTGAACCTCTTCTCTTAGTATTATCAAGTGTTTTTTAATTGCCTCACTCAATAGATTCCATAAGGATGTGAAAAGACTATTTTAGATGTGGTTTTGACAGTATTTTTAAGCTTCCAGCTTTGCATCCTACACTGATTTATATATTATTCAGTATTTTTATACATTCACTTTCTCTCCAAAGCTCTGTTATATATACATAATTTTCTTAATCCTCTAAATAGTGCTGCACTGTCCTGTGGTTAGCAAATGTTGATTTTCTAATTTTTGCTGAAAGGTTAACCAGCGAACAAAGAGTTTAAGTGGTTTGCACTAGTTATATGGTTAATTAGTGATAAAGCTACAAGAAGAATATTCTAGCATTCTAGCCAGATCTTTTTCCCTTTTATGCATCATAAAGTGAGGTCTTAAGAAGCAGACAAGGGGCCAGCCCGGTGGCGCAGCGGTTAAGTGTGCATCTTCCACTTCAGCGGCCCAGGGTTCACCGGTTCTGATCCTGGGTGCGGACATGGCACCGCTTGGCAAGCCATGCTGTGGTAGGCGTCCCACATATAAAGTAGAGGAAGATGGGCACGGATGTTAGCTCAGGGCCAGTCTTCCTCAGCAAAAAGAGGAGAATTGGCAGCAATTAGCTCAGGGCTAATCGTCCTCAAAAATAAATAAATAATGAAAAAAAATAAAATAAAAAAAAGAAGCAGACAAATAAATTTGATGAATGCTTATATTGTCCATATAGATGCATTTCATCTTAAACCCTAGATTCAGTCATGAAAATTTGAGCATAAATTATAGATTTATGATAATATTTTTGTAATACAAAAAATTCTTTGGAAGTCATCTTTCTGTAATTTGTGCTTTTTGTCATTCATTTATTCAGTTTACCTTTATTGACCGTCTCTTATGTTCAACAAGCTAAATGAGATTCAAATTTGTATAACTTGGATTTTCTTAAAATAAGATATGCCTATTTAAACACAGTATCCATAGGAACATAAATTTGTCAAAAAAAGGGAGAGAGAAAAAAATGCGAATTTGGAGTGAGATTGTAACTTGAGCATTGATATTTAGATGAACCTCTCCACCTTCACAATCCCAATTAAAATGACTGCAAATTTTTAAAAGATGGAGAAACCCTATCAGTGTTGGAGGCCAGGGAGGAGTTTCATCTTCATGCTGCAAACTTTGAAGAATTTCCACCAGATAAAGTGAAGATGGGATCATATTGAAGAAATATACCAAAACCAACTTGAAATTTCACTTCCTTAAGAAAGTGACAAGAATTGCGTTGGAGGTTAGAAGAACCTGTAGGGGCTTCCACTGGGCTTACTTTCACAGCTATTGATGGATTAAGAGTGTCACTAGGAGGCCCAGGAATAGTCACACTGAGGGAAGAGCAGGTTCTGCATTAGGGCATTTCTCTGATGTGACAGGCAGTGCCCACGTAGGACTGGCTGCATACATGCTCTGTTCCTGGAGTGGAGGTGAGATCAATTTATAAAATGTTTATATGGAAAGATTTGAAGTTTTTCCTGCCGGGGACTATCCATGGTCCCAGCTCCCTCCCTACTTCTCTTAACATGCTGTGTATGAATTTCTATCAATGAGCCTCCCATTGAGAGGAGGAATCAGCACATTAGAATGGACTGTAAGGGAAGGGAAAGAGAACTTACCCACCCTATTCTGGGGAAAATACCAGCCTGGATAGACTGCTCTTTGTGCAAGAATGAACAAAGAAACCCAACATAAGGTTTCTGAAAAGACTGCAATATAAATGGAGGAGAACATAGTATTTAAGAGGCAGAGGAACAGAAATATTTATTTCAAAAATATGTTCTCTATAGGAAAATGATTATTTTTGATAACAATTTGCTTTGTGCTTTCTATTGAGTGCAAGTAACTAAGTTCTTAAAGCAAACTCTGTGAAGCGAAGGCTGGAAGGAGAAGAGCGAACGAGGGAATAAATTTAAAATATTGCTGAATGAGACTGCAGGCAAACAGGCAAAGGGAGCTTGGTGGAGAAGGAAGAAATGTGAGGAAAGTGAAAAAGAAATGCATTATATGTAGTAAAGAAAAAAACCAAAACTGGAGAAAATGAGATGAATGATGGAAAAGGCAAACTTGAGAAATTCTCCCAAAATGCAGAGGAAAAGGTCAGATAGAAGAGCAGTGAGGTAGATAATGAAAGGTTTGACAGAGGCTGGAGTTCTAACCTACAGATGAGTGTTCCTAAAGAATCAGATACTAGATTAAAAGCAGCTGAATCAATTAAGCATACCCTAAGAAAATAATAAAAACAAAACCAACTTTCTCAGCTATAAAAAGACACAGATCTGCAGGGTGAATGCTTACCATGTACCGGAGGAAATAACAAAAAAAGAGACCAATAATTAGACACATTCTGGCAATTTTTATGTTAATTTCAAGGATAAAGAAAGGAAATGACCAAGAAGCCTGACAGAAAAAGTAGTTTAACCCCCAAAGAAGTTGACATCAGAATTCTCTACAATATTAAATGCCAGAAGACAACTGAAGCAGTGTCTATAACTTTTAGGTGGAAATGTGACCCAGAAATTCTAGACTCAGCCAAGGTGTGATTCATTAGTGAAAGCAGCAGAAAGATGTTCTCAGATATATAATTTCTCATAAATATACCATCTACGTATTTTTTCCTGAGACTTTTCTTGAGAAAGTTGCCTGAAGATGTACGCCAGTCAATAATAAAGCAAATTAAACAGTTCAACCATGAGGAAGTCATGAAATAAAAGGATTAATGGTGAGCAATGGAAACAAACTTCGAAGGAATTATAAAATATAAATAAAGTTCCAAACAGAATGTAAACATTTTCAATGTTTATTGGAAGACAAGAGAGTAATAAACAATAATAAAACAAGTCCCAAATGCAAGATAAGGATATAAAAAAGAAAAATGTATAACTTTGCTCCATTTAGGTGAGTTTCAGTAGATGTTAATTTTGGAATTAATATTTGAACTGACAATTCTTTAAAAATTAAAAATAAGTAGAAAAGAACAGCTTATCTTTGTATCATCTTTCTCTAGGACATGTAAATCTTCTTTCTTTAACTCTGCTTAATAAACATATGTATTTTGTGTTTTTAACTGTTTTAGTAACAGACTGTAAGTAAAAATACACCAGAACATGAACATTGTATATAGACTGGTTTTAGGATTTTGTGGTACGTAAATCTTCAGTGAGTATGGGCATGAAAACATATACATTTTTAAAAAGTATATATAATTTGACATAATCGGGAAAACATGAATTTTTTAAATGTATATATAATTTGGCATAGCTGTGTAATCACAATTATGTTAAGGAAAGACATTAACAAAACAGTGGGTTGTAGGTAGTAGAAATACCCTGTACTTCTTTCTGTTCCTATTTTCACATTTTTATAATGCATATGTATTTTTTTTACAGTGAGAAGGTAAATGTCTTTAAAATAAAAAATCCTATAGATACAGCAGAGTTGTAATCATAGGCCAATTTATGGTATTGAATGTTTTGTTTTTTCCCCCAAATTAAAAATAAACTGAGCATTACCTGAAGGCATTAGGAAAAGCACAAAAAAACCAGACATCTGAGAGCTGGAGGAAAAAAAATTTAGAAACTTAAAAGCAAGATTTTATAAATCAGTAAACAGAATAGATTTGAATAAGAAGTCTTAAGAGTCAATTCTTTAAAACAAGCAACAGAATTAACAAACTTCTAGCTTGTTTGCTCAGAGGAGCAAAGAAAAATACTCAAAATAATATATTTAAATTGCAAATTCAGAGGAAGTAGAATGTATAGCTATGCTAATTATGAAGTGAATATTCTAGTAAATATTCATTAACAAAATTGACTCAAGGAGCACAGTGCTAGAATTGGCCAATAGTAATAGAGGAAACTGCCCAAGAGCTACTCTAATTGTGAAAGTGATTGTCTCTAAGTAATAGGATTATGGACTTTCATTCCCCCAATTTGTGCTCTTTAGTAGTCTCAAAAATTTGCAATAAGCAGGTACTAATTTTGAAGTCAGATATGAATAAAGACCAACTGAGAAAACAGAATCTCCCCTCATCTCCCAAGATAAAGTGGGCCGTTTTCCTTTTGAGCTTTAAAGGTGGAAATAGCTGCCTTTCTAAGATTTAAGTGAAGCGAAATGTTGATGTGCAGGGAAAGGACTGCCAAGGTTCAGAGAACTCGTTAATGGGCCTGAGGGGCTCCTTGACTCTGGGCTGACTGATGGCCCAGGGACCACTAACAGCAAATTGAATTTCTAGATCACCGGCTGCCTTCATGGCTCTATGATGCCTCCAGAACTGGGGTAGACACACCAAGTGCCATACAAATATATGAATGCTAAATAAGCATTCTTTGAGGTCCAATGGACTATCACTTTAGTAGAAAACTATTTACAAAGTGCCGCAAAATTTGCACATCTGGATCACAAAATTTTTTTTTGTTTTTTGTGGGTTTTTTGGGGTGTTTTTTGTGTGTGTTTTCTTTTTTACTAGTAACATCAATAGGTGAACTGTTCTTTACTTCATTCATGAAATAAGTAAAGGAAGATTGTGATGTTTGATTTAGGCTACTCTGGGTATACCAAATTCAGAAAATACTACATTGCTCACTCTCATGCCTGAAGAAATCAAGCTGAATTATGGCAAGGCTCTCTCCTGCATGTTAGAAACACTGCAGAGTGTAGTGTATGCATTTGCCATAAAAAATGCAGAGGAGAGAAGCAGGTAAGAAAAGTATTTTCTCCAAATGAAAAGATCATTTCTTTTTTGAGAGGAAAACTACTGTAATTATAACGTGTATATCCTGTTTATCTTGCTGAATGTGTACTTGTAAATGCAATCGTTCGTTCATACCCATTTTTAAAATGCCCACTTGGTAATGTCACTTTGCCAGGACCAGATAAATGACATTTTGTTCTCCACGGATCTTATGTAGCGAGAAAGGTAAATGAAAGAGGATGTTAGAATGTGATGAGTAGAGATAGTACAAAATGTGATAAGGGCACTGCAACAGCAAGGGTATGACTGTTGTGTTCTCATAGAACTCTAGCTCATGGAATTGTACTTCAAGTTAATCAAATTAATCTGGAAGTAACTTTGACAAACACCCTCTCGGGTATTTGTGGTTCAAATTAGCCTATCAAAAGACATGCGAGGAAAAATTCTGTGGAACTTTGTACAACTCAGTATTTCCCCAAAAACTGTGTCCATGGAACCCTCTTTTCTGCAATTCTTTATAAAAAGTTGAGAGCTCCTGTGGGTTGAGGGACACAGTCTGAGCAACATCTATTTAAAGTGTACATTAAATGGAAAAAAACTTAACTCAAAACATTGGCTTAGTTTCTTGAAGAGTTCCTGTCTTGAAAAATGTAATCAAATCACACCTTTAACATTGTGTCAACTTCTCATCTACTAGAGGAAAGTGAAACAGTTTAGTTACAGCTTTCTTATACTTACACTTTCTTCTCAAAAGACTGGATTCCCAACAAAGGGGAAAATCTATGATATATTCCATGTTATTTATAGGAAATATGAACTGTCAAGTTCCTGGGAGGGCTTGACCTTCTTTCTTTCTTTCTTTTATTATGGATGACATCTAACAGCAGAATATAGGTGGCCTTTAATCCTTGCCTTGCCTTTTAAGTTAAAGAGGGGTGCTAGAAATATGATGGTTTATTTCTCTATTCTCTTCCTAATATCTGCCCCCTCACCCAAATACCGTCATTAACTCCCAGATGTTAATGAATTCAGTTATTCATTCATATGTTAACTCAAGAAATCTTTGCTGAGCGCTCACTCTGTTCCAGGCTGAGTGCTCACTCTGTTCCAGGCATTATTCTAACATCGAGTGTATGTACACTGTGAACAAGACCGACAAACTTGTAAACTTACAACCTACTGGGGAAGATAACCAATGGACACACATATAAATTAACACCACCATCTCAGACAGTGCTAAGTGCCATGATTAAATCAAATAATACGCCAAGGTTGTGTTTCCTCCCAAGTGAGGTAAGCACTATAGACGAGTGGTCAGGGCAGGCTTCTTTGTGGAGGAGACTTTTGAGCTGAGAACCAAATAGTGAGGAGCCAGTTTATTTTTCTGGATCAAGATGAATGGGCACAAAGGAGACTAGAGAAATTTGGAGTATTCTGGGCCTATTTTCATTGAATTAGTTTTAGAGTAAAAGATTTTCCATTTTTAAAACGGCATTTCTCATCCAATAATGGGACTCCTAGATTTAGGTGTGTGCTTTGGCTGGCCAAGTTAAATTTCGTAACTCAAATATTCTCCTTAAGATATGGGTTCATTTTAATTTCTCAGGGAGGGTGGCTGTTTGCCAAGTGGACAGCTAAAGCTCTTCTCTTGTTTCTGTCCTTCTGGAGAACAGTATTTCTAAGTTGTATACATTTGGACCTTGTTAAGAATCAGAGCAATTTGAATGAACAGTTGCTATTATATACTGGTTATCTGAAGAACTTTGGAATTGTACAAGTGTTGGGAGTTCAGCTCAGATTCAAAAATCTCCTCAGTGGTGTTCTAAGATTCAAACAATTTGGTTTCCGTCACTCTAGGCTCCTCCACAGCCCCCCGGCACGTTATGACTATTAACTAATTTTTATCTAAATTGATCTCCTTTTAGATGAAACACCAGTGTTGGTTTATCTTTAGAAATAAGAAATTGCAAGTTGAACCGTCACTGAATGTATGAATTTAACAACAAACCATATGGATTATAGAATTCCTACAGTAACAAATACAGTTTGGGAATAAACAGAACAAATCACCTAGCTCACTTCTAAAATTCAACATTCCTTGCCTTTTTTTTTAAAGACAAGTAGGAGGGTGACTTTATTCACCAACTGCTCAAAAACACAGACTGCAGAGAACAGGGAATTGGATTAGCAAACTCGTTGTATCCTATGCAACTCTGTCTTCTTCACTGACTACCCTGGCACAATTTGGCTGGGAGAAAAAACCTGAAACATCAAGGGCAGTCCCCTTACGGCCCTCCCATCCCACTGCACCCCACTCTACCAGCCAGAAGCAGAAGTCGTATGAAGAGGTCTTGAGGAAAACATCCTGTCCTGATTTTTCCTGTTCCAATGGGCTTGCTGAACACATCCTTGACCTGGGACACAGGCAGAGTTCAAACCAAGTCTATGTTGTCAGGCCACTGGTCTTCCTTTTCTGGAAGACCCCTGACTATCCCCTCTCTGCTTAAAGACTGTAGAGGCGACTAGTGTTCTCACGCAAGGTGGCCAAGGTGTGTGAGAGTGACTCTTCTTTGATGCTGGCAATCTCTCGAACTGTATAAAGGGCCAGGCCTGGGTGGGCATACTGGCAAACTCTTTTAGGAACCCCACGAGGGAGGAAGTAGGGAGCGTCAGTTTCCACGATGATTCTCTCCAGCGGGATCTTTTTCAGAGCATTGCGGACCTCCCAGGCGGAAGAGTAAGTCACGACTGCTGTGAAGCCCACAGACATGTTGGGAAAGTATTTCAAAAGTGGCTCGATGACTGGGTAGCTGCCAGTGAAGCAATGCCTATGGATCTTGTAGTCAGAGGGCACAAATGCCTTCATGATGCTCAGCAGATCTTCGTCAGCGTTCCGGCAGTGGATCACCAAGGGCTTCTTCAGAGACACAGCCAGCTTCAGCTGCCTCTCAAATACCTTGTGCTGCTGTGGGATAGGCATGGTGCACTTGTGAGAGTAATCCAAGCCCATTTTTCCAAACACTACAGCCTTGGGGTGCCGTAAGGCTTGCAACAGATTTCTTTCTTGAATGTCATTGTAGTAACATGCAAAATGGGGGTGACAGCCAAAGCCCCCCCAAACTAGATCATCTTTCAACAGCTCCTCCCATAGGCCATTGCTTAGTGTGCGAGGATCACAGAAATCAGAGATGCAGCCCTGAAATTCCTTAGGGAAGGAGTGGCTATAAATTTTTCTGAACTTCCTAAAGGTCCCTTTGAAAGATAACTTGGAAAAGAGCATGTCCAAGTGACAGTGGGTATCAATGAAACCCTCCTGTAAGCTTCGCTTCTGCTGGCTTCTCGGCAGGGAAGCAGATGCATGTCCTCCCCAAGGACGTGATGGTGTCTCCTCTTGGAATGTTTTTTTCTCCTTCACCTTTACTTTCGAACTTCTGGAGAGATGAAATGAATGAGAATTCTGGGACTGACCTTTCTCTGCCACCGTGAGGTCTCTGGAGAGACGAAATGAATGAGAATTCTGGGACTGACCTTTCTCTGCTGCCGTGAGGTCTCTGGAGCAGTTTTGGGAGTGCACTGTAGAGCTGGAGGCATAATCACTAAAGAAGCTCCCGGTGCTCATCCCAGCCTGGGACGTGTTGTTGCTGCTGCGGCCCAAGGAGGGATAGTGAAAAGGCTTGAGAGTGCTGGTCCAGTAGCTGGCATAGTCATAGCAAGGACCAGTGTACAAACGAGGCTGGTATGTGTCACCTACAGTGGTGAAGAGTGAAGACTTTGGATCTTTTGAGAGACTCAGTGAGACTCGCTCCTCCTGAGAGAATGTGACTGTGGAAATCTTATCCACATCAGGCCAGTCACTTCCTGAAGACAGGTGCTCAACCACCACATCCCTTCCGATATGCTGTTGGATTTCTGAAGGAAAGTCACATTTGTCTGGAAATTCTAGGGCTAGAGAGGCTTTTTCAAAAGCGACTGTCCTTCTGGCACCAATTGGCTTCTCACTGGGTTTCTCCTGAGGAACGAGAATCACTCTCCTGTCACCGCTGCTGTTGATCTCTATCACTATCTTTTCCTTCTCCGCTCTGAACTCGGGAGCTGATGCTTTCTTTTTCTGACGAGCAGAGAAGGTGACAAGCCTGGCTGGTCTTTCTCCAGGATTGGGACACTCACTTGTGCTCAGTTTTGCACTAGCGGCAACCTCTTCCCTTCCTTGTGGCATCAACTCTTCCAGGAGGCCATGCATAGCCTTCATGCAGATCACTGAAGAGCACTGGTCTCGCTGTCTATCCATCCTTCTCTGGACCTTGTTTTGTTCCTCAGTCTTATAATTTTGATCCTCATCTTTGGCAGCAAATTCAGAGTTCATGGAGTTATGGGAACTATGTTTGGAATTATCCTCAAAGCTGTAGGCATCCTCTAGAGAAACCATTTCTTCTAGAAGAGGACTGGCAGAGGGCTGGGATGGTGCAGAGAGGATTCCACAGACGAAAGGAACCTTGAGTGGTCCAAATCAGGCAATCTTTGGAGCCCCCCCAAGCCCACCTAGGCCTGAGGAATGGCTGGAGGGGAGTGGGGAAGTCGGAGGGGGGAAGGGCAGAAGGAGGAGGGGGAAGGAGGCGGGAGGATGGGCGGAAGGAGGAGGGGGGAAGAAGAGGGGAGAAGGAGGAGGGGGAGGGGCAGGAGAAAGGGGAAGGGCTAAGGGGGAGGGGCGTAAGGAGGAGGGGGGAAGGGCATAAGGAGGCGGGGGGAAGGAAGGGGTCCGGAGGGGGGGGGGCGGGCAAGGGGGGGGGGGGGGGGGCCGGACGAGGGGGGAGGAGAAGGTTGGGGAGGAGGACGAGGAGGATGAAGAGGACAAGGACAAGTTAAAGAAGGAAGAGGAGGACGAAGAGGATGAGAAGGACAAGGGCTTTCCCCGGCTGGATGAGTCCCAGGAAAACCTTGACTTGAAGACCACAAGGTCCTCCTGTCTGGGCTTTCAGGCGCTTGGGGCCATTGGCCTCTCCCGAACGTGATGCAGAGCTATGAGCTAGCAGGCTGGAGGGGCCACATCAGTGGGCTCCCAGAAGCATCTGCATTTGTGGGGGGACCCTACCTAAGTGCCGCTCCTGTGGTCCTGGACCTTGCGCCGCCCCGAGGGCTTAGGGACCTTTCTTCTTTCTTTCAGCAGTCCATCACAGTTCTCAGTGTTCCAGAGATGTCAAAGTCCTTCCACTGAGTTTGTGATTCCAAAGCGCTTTGGAAAAGTCCCAAGGCTCCAAGATGTACCGAAGGCTTGGTTTGGCGTCCGAGCCCACGGCCGACCTCCGAGAGATTACTAAGCAGTTCCGTTTTTGCACAGCTCTTCCAGGATCTCAAAGCTCTTCCGGGGATATCGAAGCACTTCCAGGACTATGAAGCTCTTCCGTCTGGTTTGGAGTACAAAGCCCGTCCGAGATGTCGAAAGCCTTGAAGGGACTGCAAGGTGCCTTGGGGATCACACACACGGTGCCACTGAGCTGGGCTCGTGGCCTGGAGAGCCTGGCTGCCAAGGCTGTGCAGGAGGACAGGGCCGAACTGGACACCGGAGTGGAGGGGGGAGGGTGCGGCTCGCCCTACCCACCAGCCCTGCCACCGGAAGCACGCCCTCCAGCGGACCCCCCCCTTCGCCCCCCCTCAGGTCAGTGCTCCCCGCCCCCAGCAGCCCCGTCCCGCCGGTGTCATGGAGCCCAGGGCGCTACAGTGTTGCGGCCCATTCAGGCCTCTTCGGAGCTGCCGCCGCCCGCTTTTTGTTCCTTTTTTCCTCCCATTTTCAAAAAACATTAGTTATGGCTTTTAAAAGATAGTTTAAATATATATGCTTTTGAAAACATAATTATAATTGTAGTGTATTTCCATTTTCGGTTGTGTGTTTTTTTCACTCGACGTTTCTGCTCGTCCCAAGTATTTTTCCTTATTGCTGCATAGTTTTCAAAAACATCATACTAATGCCTTCATAATATTCCATGGAGTACGTAGATGGGCCATAATTTACCAAACCCTTCTCTTTTTGTTAACTCTGTAGGTTCCCTCACTCAAATTTTTTTCCATAATAATAAAAAAGTGCTACAAAGAACATCTTTACGGATGTGTTTCTCCATACTTTGGTTTTTTCTTTGGGCTACACATCCAGAACTAGAGCTCCTGAGAAGTATAGGAATTTTACAATGGCTCCTCATAGCACCACATTGCCCCAGAAGAATTGTAATAATTTAAAATCCCATCTGTGATGAATAATCCTTCTAGGCCCATTTAATAGGAGAAACAAACAAAACCAGTGCCTCACAGTTATTTTAATTGGCACTTAATCTGATAATTTCTTAAGAGCAAACATTTTCATTTTATTTATTGACCCTCTCGTGAATTTTAAGTTCTTTTTTTCTTTTTTAGGGTCTTTTAAAAAGTAATTTTAGGGGCCAGCCCTAGTGGCCTAGTGGTTAAGTTTGGTGCGCTGTGCTTTGCCAGCCAGGGTTCAGTTCCCTGGTGCGGACATACACCACTTCCCTGTCAGTGGCCATGCGGTGGCTGTGACCCAAATACAAAAAGAGGAAGATTGGCTCAGGACGAATGTTCCTCAGAAAAAAAGAAAAGTAATTTTAAACATTTTTATGAAACAAACTTTTGTCCTATTTCCTAGATCTTTTTTATTAGTATATTGTTTTCAATTTGTATTTTAGTCTAACTAAGTTATAACTTATTTTTGTAGTCAAATCTTAATGTTTTTCTTTCATGCTTTTCTCAGAAGCCTAGAATGGTTATCCTCCCTTTCAAGGCTTTGGCACGTATATAATTTTTTTCCAGGGTACAAGGTGTTGATTTGTTATATTTAAGCCAATATTCCATCTGGTATTTATTTTGGGTTATAATTTATTTTAGGTAGGATATACATTGATGCTTTTCCAAATTACTACTTTTTTTGCTTATTGATATGTGGCTCCTCTTTCATGTAAGTTCCTATATGTAAGAGAGTGTATTTTCAGATCATCTGTTCTTTTCCACATACTAGTGGGTCTTTATTATTGTGATATTGCACTATTTTAATAAGTGAAGTATTACAGTAATGTATGAAATCTGAGAGAGTTAGGTCTCCTACATTACTTTTAATTTTCATAATTATCTTTAATAGGCTGATCTGTTTATTTTGTCAGGTGGACTTACAATTATTTTTTTCAAGTCTTTCCAACACACCAATGAAACATCCACTTGAAATATGTTATTTTGGTCTGCTTATCCAGAGTATACTTCACCTGTCCTAGTCAATTTCTTCTATATCTTCTAGTAAATATTTTTAGAGTTTTATCTGGGTTGCAGTTTTAGTTAAAATTATTTTAAGTGTTTTATAATTTTGTATTCTATTGTGAACGTACTTTTTCTTCCCACTGTATTTTCAGCTGGTTATTGCTGGTACATAACAATGTTTTTGATTCAGTTGTGGTTATGCTGAAATCTTTTTTTATTAGTTTTTCAGGTTTTGCCTATGCCGTTATTTTATCTGACTATTATGACGCTTTTGTCTTTTTCTTGGTAATATTTTTATTTCATACCTTCTTACATTGTCCAGAACTCCTGAAAACAATATTAAATAATGATGTTTGTAGGGGCATTTCTGTTCTATTTCTGATTGTAGTAGACACACACTTTAATTAAGTATGATACTGGATATTTAGGCTGTTGTTTTAAAGCAGATGCTTTCTAATCTTGTTAGGGAATTACTCTTGTATTTTAAAATGTATATGGTAGGAAATGGTATGAGATTATTATATGTTTGCTCTTATTTTCTAATTTGGAAACATCTTTGCATCTGTGAGGAAAATGCCACTCTTTTTGTAGGTGGCTTATAACTGTTGTGGACTGTTGAATTCTGTTTGCTTGTATTTTAGTTAGGATCTGTGCTCCGTAAATCATAAGTAGTGAAATTGCCCTGGAGCTATAGTTCTCAACCTGGACTTGCACCCTGTAATCACCTGGGAGCCTTACAAACCACTGATGCCTGGTCCCCCTTTGAGAGATTCTGATTTCATTGTGTGTGAGGGTGGGGTGGGGTCCAGGGAGTGTGGATGTGGCCCAAGCATTAGGAGTTTTAAAAGCTCTACAGGTGATTCTAATGTGCAGTTAGGGTGATGACTATTGCTCCTGTCGGGGAGGAAGAAATTTTCCTCTACCCTTCTAGGTTCTTCTGGCTGGTCTAAGAATACAGATTAACAGGAGAAAATAAAAATTTAATTTTGTACATACGCCAACCCCATATACATGAGAGAGTCAGAGACTCCACATACATGAGAGGTTTAAAGACAGAAAGGTAAAATGAGGTATATATGCTGTCTTGAGCCAAGGAATGGGATAGGGGCCTGTGGCTTCAGAGGGGAGGAGAGTAATTCACAGGATGATAAGAGGAGCAGATGTTCAGTAATTAGAGGTTTGCCCTGCTATACAGATAGGTCATAAAAATTTATTTCTTTTAATAACTCTTATTATGGCCCAGGCCCCTAATTTAAATTCTTTAAGGGAGAGGTAGAAGTTTCTCTTGAGCCCACAGTGTTTCAGTTGCCTTTAGCTCAAAATAATCCTCATGCCAATTTGATACATCTTGGGGAGGCCTGTTCTGAACCCATATACTTTATAGTTTACTTCTTTTTTGTGTGTGTGAGGAAGATTGGCCCTGAGCTAACATCTGTTGCTGATCTTCCTCTGTTTTGCTTGAGGAAGATTGTCGCTGAGCTAATATCTGTGCCAATCTTCCGCTTTTATGTGGGATGCTGCCACAGTGTGGCTTGACGAGTGGTGCTAGGTCTGTGCCTGGGATCCAAACCTGCAAACCCCAAGCCACTGAAGTGGAGCATGCGAACTTAACCACTATGCCACTGGGCCAGCCCCTATAAGTTTACTTTTTTTCTGGGATGCTTGTCAGGTATTGGAATTTACCTCCGTGGCTTTCCATCTTTTTTGATATCCTGGGGGAGTTATATAATGTGGTAATTTTCTTTTTCTTGAAAGTTTGAAAGAATCTATTAGGAATTCATCCTGGCTAGAGGCTTTGTTCGGCCAATTCTTTGCTAATTTTTTCATTTCTTACTTGGTACTAGTTCATTTATTGTGTTTTGGTAATTCACAATTCTTACAGAAAAATCACTTATTTGTGGTTTTAAAATTTATTTTCATATAAGTTTGTATCATTTATTATAAGATAATTTATATCTTATAATTTATTACATCTCTGTGTTGCGCACTCTCTCATTTGTGATTTTATATTCTTTCTTGATTATCTTTGCTAGAATCTTATTTGTTTTATTAAAAAATTTTTGGATTTATTTGTTGTAGTTGTTTTTTTCTTTCAAATTTATCTATTTGTGCTTTTATCCTTTTTGCTTTTTACTTGTTTTCCTTATGACAAATTTCTGCACTTTCAAAAATTTTTGTTCAACCCATCGCTCACTGATTCAAAACTCTGACTGCATTTCAGAATTACCTGGGGGCTTTTAAAAATTAAAAAAACTAATGCTCCTCTTACCTGCCCCCAAGATTCTGATATAATCTGTTTAGGCCTGAGTCTGTTTTTTTTTTTTTTTTTTAACTTTCCTGATGGGAAGCTAGGCTGAGAATTGCTAAGTTAGCACATTTAACTGAGTTAGTTCTCTTTAAATTCTCTTATGTAATAATCTAAATCCAGAAATTTACCCAAGATTACAGAATTGCCTGTATTTTATAGGTTTGTACATCTTTAAAGTTTATTAGATTCTATACTTATTTTTTTGTATTTTTATTTTCAGCACAATAATTATTAGGAATGACAATGTTTGTGTATAGTTATATAATACATTTCTGGTTGTATTACTTTGTGATCAATGACTATAACTTATATAATTTCTGTATTTTAAATTTATTAGAATTTTTTGTAAATTAGCCTTTGTGGGTGAAGAAAAATAATTTTCCCTTTCCCTTTGTAGGTTCCTGGCTAAGTCTTCCCCCAAGCCCCTGTAATAAAAGGCAGATAAACAGGAGAAAAGCAAACAGAAGTTTAATAACATGTGTACCTCCTGTGTACATGGGAGATACCCAGAAAAACTGAGTAACTCTCTGAAATGGCCCAAGCCACCACCTTAAATACTGTCTCCAGCTAAAGACAAAAGATATTGGGAGTAGGGTACTGGGGTGGCGGGGGCGGGGGGGGGGGTGCTGGAGCCAGTTATGGGAAGCTGTCAGGCAAAGCACAGTAAACAAGGGTAAGGTTGTTATCCAGATTTAAGTCCATGCCTTCTCCATTGGTAAAAACTTTTACAGATTTAGTCATCCTCCTGTTCCTGGTACAGGGAGGGAGATATCCTTACAAATGGTGATTTCCCTTATAAATGTAAATGTCGCTTACAAAAGGGTAAGTTTTACTTGGATTTTACAGCTTCTCCTGTGTCTGCAGTTTCTTAAAAGTAATCAGCTCAAGATAATTCTTATGCCAAAGAGACATATTTTGGGGTGTCATATTCTGCTGCTCTTCACAGATGAGAAATTTCTGTAACTATACCATTGTCATATATATAAAGTAGCCATCCTCTCTATGCTGTACAAAATTTATTATGGTTTATTTCCCTTATTCTAAGACTCCATAATCATAAGAGAGACCATTGAAAATAACAGTTTTTTTCAGGAAGAATCAACAGCACTGCTTAAAATGCACACAAATTTTTATTGTCTGCTAAAGGGGTTCAGAACAGGCCTCTCCAAGATGTGCCACTTTGGCATGTGGATTATTTTGAGCTGATGCCAGTCGAGACCCTCTGGGCTCAAGAGAAACTTGTACCTCTCCTTTAAAGAATTTTAATTGGAGGCCTTGTCCATAATAAGAGTTATTACTAGAAATAAATTTTGTGACCCATCTGTATGTCAGAGCAAACCTCTAATTATTGAACATCTGTTCTTCTTATCATCTTGTGAATTACCCTCCTCCTCTCTCAAGCCCCAGGCCCCTATCCCATTCCTTGGCTCAAGATGGCATATATACCTCATTTTACCTTTCTGTCTTTGAACCTCTCATGTATGTGGGGTATGTACAAAATTAAATTTTTATTTTCTCCTGTTAATCTGTTTTACATCAATTTAATTATTAGACCAGCCAAAAGAAGCTTTGAAGGGTAGAGGAAAATTTTTTCTCACCAACAGTTTTAGTGAGCTGGCCAGGAGACCTCACTGGCTGGGCACTGCTCACCCCAAAGCTGCCCCAGTAGAAAGATCCTGGGGCCTCTGACAAGAGATGGCAAAAGGTGAGAATTCTTATGTCAGACTCCCTGATCTCCACCTGCAGAGTTTGGTGGAAGCAGAGTGGTGAGACTACTTTTTTTCCTTTTCTAAATTTAGATTAGCAGGAGAAAACATTTGTGGAGCTAGTTCCTTGGGCTTAGCAACTCTGGTTATGTGGTATGAGTACTCATCATTTTCCCAGAGATGGTCATTTTTTTTTGTCTCTGGTTCGTTCTGTGTTGTGAGAGCTTGGCTTTTTGGCCAGAGAGAATATTCTCTGTGGTCTCTGCCATCTGGAAGGTGCACTTATTGGGGTACACCTGGTAGCCAGTTGAATAGACTGGGGTACCGAGAATCTCTTTGTACCAGCCGTGCCAGCTCTCCTCTGAGGAGAGAGGGGTCCTAGTACATAAGGGGCCTTTGTTATCTCAACCTTCATTGCTTTCAACAAAGGACTTTACTTCCTTAGACTATCTTTGAGAGTCTAAGCCTGGAAAGTTACCTCTGAATCTTTCTACAAAAAGGTTCATTGGTTTGAGTTGCTATTGAGATTAATATAAGATCTTACTTGTCAATTGACAGATGATGGATCCTTTGAATTGGCTATATTTAAAAGAAAGAAAAAAATTTTTAGAGAGCTCTCTTGATAAACAACTGTCTTGCTGGTATAATGGCTAGCCTTATGGACTCCCTTAATAAGATGGAAGAACAGAAATTAGACTTGGAAAAAATACCAAAGTCCACTCAGACTCCTTCCTATTTGCCTTCAGACATTTGCAGATATTGTAAAAAATCAGGATGCTGGAAGTACAATTGCTTTGCACTTAAGGAAAAAAAGAAAAAAAGAGAGAGAGGAACTGTTTGGAAATTGGGCAAATAAAAAAGTCTTAAATGTCTAAGAACTACAATCCTGGAAGCTATAAATAGCTAAAAAAAATTGCAAAATCTTACTAGGCTTGTTTTCTGTCCTAAAAACTTTGCTTGGTAACCATTGGGTTGGGGGCTTCAAAATATAGTTGAACAGAAATGTGGGTTGCACTCCATTTGCAGCTAGATATGGCTGGACAGAAAACGTAGGTTAAGCTCCATTTGCAGGTAGGGTCCTGCCAAACTGCTACCAGCCCTCAGGGAAATTATAACTTAAAATTATCATAGTAATTATGAGGAACATTACAATTAGATAAGATCATTTAAGAAGTGAACTTAAGAGTTCCCAAATCAAACAAACGGAATGGGATACCTATTTTAATGGGTATGCAGAAGGCTTCACAAGGTTTCAAAATTCAAAAATAGCTTCATTGAAAGATCTGTTTCAAAAAGCAGAAAATAAGATGGGAAGCCACTGGTCTGACTGAATGCGTGACCATACAAAGTTTTCTTGGACTTTGGTCTGCTTTTGTTAGCAGAGTGTAAAAGATTTTTCTTTACCTTTTTAAAGTAATCTACCTAGAAAGAAAAGATGTTGAATTTTATTCAAATAATTTCTGTGCTTCGTGTTATCTCCATCATCAGGTCTTTGATTACTTAAGTAAACCTGGTCTTCTCAATATTAAGAGCTAAGTGTTGCTCAGTTTCTATATTTGCCTTTGATATCTTTCATTGTCACTTTGGCTAAATGGATAATTAAGTGTTATTTCATAATGATCTGTGATCCTATTTAGTCAGATGTTCAAATGTTTTTACATTTTGACGACTTCCTAAAATCAAATTCTAAAATGGAATCTTTTTGACCTAAAACTAACTTTGAAATTTCCCAGAGGGTCACTGGAAAATCTTAAAGGATTTGACTCTCACCTTGTAAAAAAAAAAAAAGTTAAGCAAATTAGGCTTATTTGATATGTTAAATCACATAGGAAGTATTGTCAAATAGGGAGTGATGCTAAACATTATTATTTTATATTTGTGTGGATATGTGTTATAAATGTTCTAAAAATTGTATAAAATTCCTAAAATTCTGATATGTCCTGATATAATGTTGTTAGTCATAGTTCCAGTTATTATCTTAAAATGTTATGTCACAGAAATAAGCAAATTTCTTTGTCAGTTGCATTGTAATGAACTCTAATCAGATCTTTAACCATTGCCATTTTTAAGTCTTTTATCATTTACAGTTACTGTTTTTTTTATTGAGTTAATGATAGGTTATAATCTTGTGAAATTTCAGTTGTACATTAATGTTTGTCATTCGTGTTGTAGGTGCACCACTTCACCCTTTGTGCCCACCCCCCACCCCACCTTTCCCCTGGTATCCACTAATCTGTTCTCTTTGTCCATATTTTAAATTCCTCATATGAGTGGAGTCATACAGAGATTATCCTTCTCTAACTGGCTTATTTCACTTAACATAATTCCCTCAAGGTCCATCCACGTTATTGCAAATGGAATGATTTTGTTCTGTTTTGCAGCTGAGTAGTATTCCATTGTATATATATACCACATCTTCTTTATCCATTCATCCCTTGATGGGCACTTGGGTTGCTTCCATGTCTTGGCTATTGTAAATAATGCTGCAGTGGACATTGGGGTGCATAGGACTTTTGGAATTGCTGACTTCAAGCTCTTTGGATAGATACCCAGTAGTGGAATACCCATACTATCGTATGGTAGTTCTATTTTTAATTTTTTGAGGAATCTCCATACTGTTTTCCATAGTGGCTGCACCAGTTTGCATTCCCACCAGCAGTGTATGAGGGTTCCTTTTTCTCCACAATCTCTCCAACATTTGTTACTATTAGATTTAGATATTTTTGTCATTCTAATGGGTGTAAGGTGATATCTTAGTGTAGTTTTGATTTGCATTTCCCTGATGATCAGCAATGATGAGCATCTTTTCATGTGCCTATTGGCCATCCGTATATCTTCTTTGGAGAAATGTCTGTTCATGTCTTCAGCCCATTTTTTGATCAGGTTGTTTGATTTTTTTGTTGTTGAGTTGTGAGAGTTCTTTATATCTTACGGATATGAGGCCTTTGCCAGATATGTGACTTGCAAATATTTTTTCCCAGTTAGTGGGTTGTTTTTTTGTTTCAATCCTGTTTTCATTTGCCTTGAAGAAGCTCTTTAGTCTGATGAAGTCCCGTTTGTTTATTCTTTCCATTGTTTCCCTTCTCTGAGAAGACATGGTGTCTGAAAAGATCCTTTTAATACTGATGTCAAAGAGTGTACTGCCTACATTTTCTTCTAGAAGCCTTATGGTTTCAGGTCTCAGCTTTAGGTCTTTGATCCACTTTGAGTTTATTTTGGTGAATGGTGAAAAAGAATGGTCAATTTTTATTCTTTTACATGTGGCTTTCCAGTTTTCCCAGCACCATTTGTTGAAGAGACTTTCTTTTCTCCATTGTATGCCCTCAGCTCCTTTGTCGAAGATAAGCTGTCCATAGATGTGTGGTTTTATTTCTGGGCTTTCAATTCTGTTCCATTGATCTGTGCACCTGTTTTTGTACCAGTACCATGCTGTTTTGATTACTGTAGCTTTGTAGTATGTTTTGAAGTTAGGGATTGTGATGCCTCCCGTTTTGTTCTTTTTTCTCAGGATTGCTCTAACAATTCGGGGTCTTTTGTTGCCCCATATAAATTTTAGGATTCTTTGTTCTAATTCTGTAAAGAATGTCATTGGGATTCTGATTGGGATAGCATTGAATCTGTAGATTGCTTTAGGTAGAACGGACATTTTAACTGTGTTTATTCTTCCAATCCATGTACATGGAATATCTTTCCATCTCCTTATGTCATCATCCAATTCTCTCAGAAAGGCCTGTAATTTTCATTATATAGGTCCTTCGCTTCCTTAGTTAAATTTACCCAAAGGTATTTTATTCTTTTTGTTGCGATTGTGAATGGTATTGTGTTCTTGAGTTCTTTTTCTGTTAGTTCGTTATTAGAATATAGAAATGGTACTGATTTATGCAAATTGATTTTATACCCTGCAACTTTGCTGTAGTTGTTGATTACTTCTAAGAATTTTCCAATGGATTCTTTGGGGTTTTCTATATATAAGATCATGTCCTCTGCAAACAGCGAGAGTTTCACTTCTTCCCTCCCTATTTGGATTCCTTTTATTCCTTTTTCTTGCCTGATTGCTCTGGCCAGGACCTCCTGTACTATGTTAAATAAGAGTGGTGATAGAGGGCATCCTTGTCTCGTTCCTGTTTTCAGGGGGATGGCGTTCAGTTTTTGCCCATTGAGTATGATGTTGGCTGTGGGTTTGTCATATATGGCCTTTATTATGTTGAGGTAGTTCCCTTCTATGCCCATTTTGTTCAGAGTTTTTATCATAAATGGCTGTTGGATCTTGTCAAATGCTTTCTCTGCATCTATTGAGATGATCATGTGGTTTTTATTCCTCAGTTTGTGGATGTGGTGGGATTATAGTTTACTCCAATCATTAACCAGTGTTTTTCTTTTGTTTCTATAGAAATTCTTCTTATTAAATACTTGATTGCTTGCACTGTAGGCCTAACTGTGGGAGCCCACCTGCATCGCCACCTCCTGAAATGAGATAGAGCTGTTTAACTGAACTGACCTGTTCTCAGAACTAAGAGATTGGTTCATTGAGATGGAGCAATCTACCAATCCAGCTTCTGGAATGTGAAACTTATCAGGAAGTTCAGAACAGGCCTCCCCAAGATGTGCCACTTTGGCATGTGGATTATTTTGAGCTGAAGGCAATCGAGACTCTGTAGGCTCAAGAGAAACTTTTACCACCTCCTTAAAGAATTTAAGTTGGAGGCCTTCCCCATAATGAGTTATCACCAGAAGTAAATTTTGTGACCTTCTGTATCGCAGGGCAAACCTCTAAGTACTGAGCATCTGCTCTTCTTATCATCCTCTGAATCACTCTTCTCCTTTCTGAAACCCTAGGCCCTTCTCCTATTCCTTGGCTCAAGATGGCAAATATGCCTCATTTTACCTTTCTGTCTTTGAACCTCTCATCATGTATATGGGGTTCCTGTTTGTGCAAAATTAAATTTTCTTTTCTCCTGTTAATCTGTCACATGTCAATTTAATTATTAGACCAGCTAAAGGAACCTTTGAAGGGTAGAGGAAATTTTTTTTCTCAACACTACTACTACCCAACCTATAGTAGCATGCATTTGTTCTTACTATTATGTTCCCTTTTCTTCTTTAGTACCTCACAATTTAAGTCTGAGCCTTTTTCATCAAATAGAACCTGAACATTTTAAGCTTAGATTTGTGATGCTGATCTCTTTTTAAAATGTTGAGCCTTATTGAACATTACTGGTGTTTCATTTCTCTTTCCTAACAGCTTCTCTAGAAATTCAGCTGTAAGTTTTTGACACTAAGATGTTTGGTTCCTGAGTAATAGTCTTTATGATTCATGCGTTGGTCACACCAAACTCACCATCTTTAAAAATTCTGGTTTATTCTGAGAGATTAGGCTTTTGCTTTTCCCTTAGGGTTGCATTGCCTAGCCTGCAATAGACAATTTTCTACACATAATTATTTTTTGTGTCAATGCTACATCAGACAGTAATCATTTTGAAAACATTTTAAGTGAAAATTAGGAATCCAAATTCATGTTAAAATCCACCTATTTGGGATATGCAATGCAAAGCAGATAACTCAATTGACATGAAAATAGGATTAAATCCCTCCCCATAAGGCTAAATTTACACCTTACATCAAGTTACTCCTGACTGCTTTGGGTTTCTTTTGGCTTTAATTGCAAGAAGATCCTGATTTGAGAAATACTAACATTTAAAATTTTTCCTTTATAATGAGGAAATATCACATATCTATTATTTAAAACTAATTGACTTCATATTTTATATCCTCTAGGCTAGGATAAAAATCCAGATGCCTTGGGGATCTGACAGGTAACCTCATATGATACAGTAGGGCTTGCGGAGGCCTGTGGGGAACTGAAGATCACATGTCCTGCCAAATGACATTTACGTTCCATTTTCAAGAAAATTACAGACAATTATACCCTCTAGGACCTTGTTTATCTAGGCTATGCTTGACATCATAAATTATGATGAAACCTTGAATCATAATTATGTTTCCATAAATTTTCATTTCTAGCAATTTTTATTTTAGTTCCTTCTCTCTGGCTTTTCTGGTACATCACGTTACGTTGCAATTAGGTCTTTTATCTTTGTGAGATCACTTTATTTGGTGTCTCTTCCCTCGCTTTCTACTTTGCTGCATTTTACAATTTCCTCTCCCTCTTCCTTTTCTATCTTTCCATCTCGACCACTCTGACTTGTGAGCTTTCATGCTGGAGTTTGGCAACCCTGTATTCTCAGGTGACCAAAACATGAAATATCAGTCTGTCCCTCTTCTAGAAATATTGAAGCCCAACCTAAAATAATATCTTTCTTTGTCTCTTTATGTCCATCTAACATCCTTTATTCTCTTTTAATGCATCATTTGATTGATAAATATTTAATGATTACATACATGACAGTGTTGTCAACTGATATTCCAGTTTGGTCATTCACAAGTTTATACCAATAGCATTTAATACATAGAGGTAGGTGAGAGCTATGAAAATTTTCTCCATACTTCCCGACCCAATTACGAAGAAAAAACATGTTTCAGATTGAATACTATTGTAGGAGTGGGAAACTTTTCCCTTCTAGATTCTTTGGCTCATCTAAATGACGTAAGACAGATTGACAGGAGAAAAACACACTTTGTACGTACGGGAGCCCCATAAAAATATGAGACACCCTGGCAGTCAGGTAATTGAGGTTTATATACCATCCAGAGCTAAGGAGAAGTGGGTAGGCGTCTGGGGCTTCAAAGGGGAGGAAGACAATTCATAGGAAGATGAGAAGAGCAAATGTTTGGTAAACAAATGTTTGTCATGCCATGTAGATAAGTCTTTCTGATATAAAAAGTTTTCTCTGGTAATAGCTCTCTTCCTGGCAAAGGCCTCCTATCTAAATTCTTTTAGGCAGTGAAGGGGAAGGTAAAAAGTTCTTCCTGAGTCTGCTGGGCTCTGATTGTTTTCAGCTCAAAATAATCCACGTGCCAAAGTGGCACATTCTGAGGTGGCGTATTCAGCCCTCCCCACGCTACCTTTACTGAAAGCTCGATGACACTCCAGCTCTCTTGTCTTTTTAGGTGTTCCAACAATATCTTTCTTCCCCCCTACTTTTTAAATTGAGGTATAATTCATATAACATAAAATTCACCATTTTAGTGCGTCCAACACAATTCAGTGTCCCACATCTTTTTTCGACTGAGGTAAAATTTACATCACATAAAATTAACCGTTAGCCATTTTAAAGTGTGCAATTCAGTGGCATCTAGTACATTCACAATGTTGTATAACCATCACCTCTATCTAGTTTGAAGACATTTTCATCACTTCAGAAGGAAACCCTGTACCTATCTGACAGCATTTTACTGGAAATGTTCACTCAACACAAATATGACAACATTCTAGTAGTAGGTTTAGCTAACTTTCTAGCTGGGATCAGGCCAGGTGATTTCACCAGAAATTCGAGCAGCTGAACATAGGACCATTTTGGAATGAAGCCAAAGGTGCCATTGTGAAGGGTGTAGATCTCTGGGCTTACTAGATTCTTAGAACCTGTTCTGGTAAAGAAAATGCCTGGTCAGTATCTGTTAACTGATCGATTCATGTTGAATACAATAATTTCATTAACTAAAACGCATTTCTAACATCCTTTATGGTAATTAACAAAGCTGCTTATGTTGATCAGAGATAAATTACTGAAGCATTTTTCCAGCTACTTCTGAAGTGTAGGCTTCTGATAGAAATTTGCTAAACACTCCCAGAGTGTGTATTCCTAATTAGGATAACTGACCACTCCTAGAGGGTAGGTTACACCTAACAGACTCACTCATATATATTATATTGTCCATGTTGAATTACCCTGGTATTACATCATATGTACAATTAACTCTTGCAACTTTAATTATAAAAATTGATCAAAAATGAGAGCAAAGGGAATATTAAAATGGAGCTCTAAAGGAATCCGTGCCCCTGGTCAAGCTTGAAATGGTAGCCTGAATCTGCTGTTCCCTCAATTACCATGTCTTTCTCATTGTGTGAGCAGGTCGCCGTGTTGAGAGTAATTCCGATGGTTAAAGATATGTATTATTCATACGACATGGTACCTAAGCCTAAGGAAGCTCTTTCAGCTGGTCTTCAATTGAAGAGGTAGTCAGTCTTCTGCTTCAACGTGGTAGAAAAATGGACTATGTTGAACTTACTGAGAGGCACAGTTTTCTAAAGGGGTTAAGGAATTTTCAAGGGTATTTTTTACTATCTCTGATTTTTACTGTAACTACTTTAGAATCCACCTCTCCTATTAACGTCCACTTCCCCCCTCCCCCAAAACACACAGTGAGACTAGGTCTAGCATTGAGTTAGGCTTTTTGAGGGTCCTGAAGAAGTGTATGGTGGAGTCTCCAGTGCAGTGGAAGAATTTCAGATCTGCCTGTTTGAATTGCCTCAAGGCAAGCAATCAGCAGGACTAGAAGTCAGGATAATTTTATTCTAGAACCAAGGTAGCTTTGTGTTGTTTTTAATGGGGAAAAAATGGCAAAACTTATATTCATCTTGTGGGAAAGAATGTTTTGTCTTCTGTAACACATACATATAGAATCCCACTGTGAAATTCCAAAGACAGATGCTAGTTCGATTTAAGGTAGAGCTGAATGATGGATTTATTGCTTGAATATCATTTTCTCATTCTAACCAGATGGTGATGAAAATATAAAATAATCTTTATATACTGTAATCTAGATCATATATCCATTCTCATAGCTGATGTGGGGATGTCTTCTTGCAAAAATCTTCCCAACTTTTTTCTTTACATTAACAAAAAATATATAGGCAGTATCTTTATTTTAAGTTTGCTGATTTTTTTTCATTTCTTTGTTTCTAATTATGATTCCAACAGGTATTATCTTTTGATGCCTATTTAGAAGATGAAGTGCCTGAAAAAAGTCAAGAAAACTATAGAATAAGACGCTATAAAATCTACTTCTACCTTGAAGATGACACAATTCAAGTAAATGAACCAGGGGTGAGAAATAGTGGACTGCCTCAAGGTATCTTTTTAAACAGAGTTATGATTCTTTCACTTCTAGCTCCTGTCTTTATCTACTGTCTTTCTCTAGCTTTCTAAAAGACCCCATGCTACTGCTTAGGTATCTCACTTGGTGGTGGTGGTCAATATAAACATACTATTAGCTTGTAATTATTGATGGTGACTTATCAGCTTTCTACATGCCAATACCTCAACATTGGCCATTCCTGTCACTCTTCTATGGTGTTCTACATATGTATTAATCATACAACATGGTACCTAAGCTTAAGGAAGCTGTTTCAACTGGTATCCTTTCAGGTGCTGCTCTAGTATGAGCAAACTCCCCTGTGTCTTTGACTTTTTTCTTCAAACTCTTTGGTCTTTTGCTATGACCACATCACTTCCTTCACAACACCCTCATGGGAAGACAGAAAACTGTTCTTCACTGCCACTTCCAGATTGGTATTCTCTCTTCTTTCTTGAATTCACTGCCATTTGCTTCAGCCACCCTCTTCTCATCCTCATACCTGTTAACTACAGACTTTAACGGTACTTCAACAGAGGATCATTGTGTCTTCACCTCACGTATGCCAGTCATCTTTATCCATACTCCACTTTAGCCAGACAAGAATTAACTCTGATGTGACCACCAGGGAAGCTAATCCTAGGTTGCATTATTAGAAATATGGCAGAGATCAAGGGAGGTGACTGATTTCTCCTGTTTTTGTATGAGTCTTTGACTTGGGACAGTGCTGAGTTCTGGATGCCTTCAGGGGACAGCAATCAGGATGGTGAAAGGACTGAAAATTTGTCATGTGTAAGGCAGAATGGTGAAAAGGGATATTTGTCTGTAAAGGGAAGGCTCAGGTGAGCCTGATAAATGTCTTTAGGAATCTAAAGGACTGTCATGTGGAGGAGGCATGACCTAATTTTCTGTATCCTCAAGGACAGGACCTAGGGGGGGGTCAGAATTCAGGTCAGTAAGAAGAATGATTTTCTAGCAGAGAGCTGCTGGAAGTTGTAGTGGATGGCTCTGGATGAGCATGGGGGTCAGGGTCAGGTATAGGGGTGAAAGTAAGAGGAGTCATATATTTGTTTGGTCATTGGTATAGATGGATGGCCCTGGAGGCATGTCTTAGTAGAGGTGTGGAGGGGAGTCATGTATTTGTTTGCTGGTTGGTGTAGATGACCTTCCAAGGCCCCTTTGATCCATGAGGAGCTGTGATTCTTAGGTACGTTGTTGTCTCTTTGTCTTTTGGAGTATTGCCATCTCTAATATTTCAGGCTCTGAAATTGCCTTCTCTGACTGCAGTCTCGACGCCTTTTACTTTCCCTGTTTGTTCACACCCACCATCCTTGTTCTTCATTCTTCTAGCAAAACATATCCTGAATCTGTCCATGTCTTTCTATCCCCTTTGCTACCATCCTAACCCAAGCTACCCTTGTTTCTTTAGTAGAGGAATGGAATAGCTGCCTAATAGGTCTCTGCTCCTCCTACAATCTCTTCTCTACACAGCAGCCAGAGTGTCGGGTGGGTATTACCTTGATGCAGTGTTGACCTCCAAGAAGCATGCATGCAGGCTTTCCCAGAGGCCATAGAACAGAAGTCTCATGAACCATATTAAAATGCATAAATCACACAATGCATTAAAACAATTTAAAACACACAGTGGGAAGCAAGGGGAAAGCGATGGGATAGGTTCACACACATAGGACATGGTATGAGTGGGTAGAAGGACCACTTGCCTGAATCCTGGGACGGGGAATGACCCTGTCTCTCTCTGCTGAAAGAATAGCAGCCTTTCCTGCTAATAGTGTGGTTTGGCGACCAGAGTTGAAGTTCAGGCAAGGAGGACCACAGACAGAAGGGATTTCAGGCTAGTGGAACACACTTACTCTGTTGGAGAGTGCAGGGACAAGTGGGCCTGGCCACAGCTGTAGCTTGCCAGTAAGCCTGCTGAATAGTCATGGGTTTGTTTGTGTTTCTTGGGCAAAGGACACATGGGGCCAGAATGGGTGTCACCAATGAATGAGTGGCCGAATCAAGGCCTCATGAATATTGAGTACTCATGAATATTTACTGCCTCTTGTATATTTAGTGTATCATGAATATTTAGAGCCCAGGTGTCTCATGGATATTTAATAGCTACTGAAAATTAGTCATCTCTTGGTCTTTCCATCTCTTTCTTTCTATGTTTAACATATGTGCTCTACTTACTATTTACTTATTGTTATTTAACACACATCTTATGATTTTCTGGCTATGTGGAATGGACTTTTTTGCTTACTAACTACTTATCTTGGCCCAATGCTGCTATATTAGTAATACCACAGTGGGGTTCTAGGGGGATAAACAGGGATTTTGGGACCATGGGCCTCTGAGAGTAAGGTTGTGATGAGTCAGTATGCAAAGGACTTCCTTCAGTGCTCGTGGGATTGAGGTTTTTCTTAGAGCATGGCTTCATTGTGTCTGGATGATGAATTTGGAGCCAGTCAGCATTGCCAAGAAGTGTTTGTTGAATGCTGACTCTGTGCCAGGCATTGTGCTGGGTTTTGGGAAAATAGACAAAATGAATAAGACACGTTATACTCCTATCTGATGGAGCTTATAGGCAGGCAGATTGGAGAGTAAAGGGAGCAAGGTGACCATCCAAGAGCTTGCAATCGTTCAGGCTGGGAATGCTGAGTGTCCAAACCAGGACAATGATGGTAGGAAGATTTTAGAGGCATTTGGTTGGCAGAGTTGATAGGCCTTGACCAGCGATTAAATATAGAGAGTGAGGAAGGGGAATATCTAATGATCAGGTGCCTACTTTATCATTATCTCATTTAATCCCCCAACAGTCATCTAAAGTAGGTCATCGTCAGCTTTTATAGAAAAGGAAACCGGCTTAGAGAGGTAATTTGCTCCATCTGAATCTTAACCGGTTGTCTCAGAGCTCACTCTGTGGTTGAGAGGATGGTGATACCTTATTAAAATCCAAGAACACGGAGCAGGGAGCAGCAGCATTGCGGTTGGAACTGGAGTATGTTTGTTTGGGTCATGAGGCCTTTGAAGGTGGGTTGGGACATCTGTATGGTGATACTCACCAGGCAGGTGGAACCTTGGGGTGTGTTTTCAGGAAAAAAGTCAAGACTAGAGATGTGGATTGGGAATCATGGCTGCCAAGATCATGAACAGAATCAGGCTTATTATACCATGTTGGAAGACAGCCGTTGTTGAGGTGGTAGAAAGAGGAAGAAAATTCGATTTAGTGTCTGTACTTGGTTTTACTAGTGGAGGGAGAAGGTAAGGATTGGTATGAAGACACAATATGAGCTATCCTCATTATTCTTTGTGCTCTGACACACTATCCACTCCATGGTCTTTTTGTTTGGAGGACTTATGGCTTAATGGTAAATCTTTCAGGAAATATAGAAATGCCTTGATATTTTGAAAAAGGTTTTCACAGATTTTTAAGGTTGGAAGTGTGACATTTTATTTTGTAAAGGGACAAGAGATCTTTAGACTCTTTAGGATCATTTTAAACATATAAGGCAGTTTTTAAAGATTGACAAGAATGGATGAGAAAATGTTTGGACAGTTACTTCAGAAGAGAAAGAAAATTTACAACTTTTAATTTCTATGAACATCTGTTTTACCTAAATGTGTTTGTTTAGATAAGTGACAGTATTACTTTAGCAAGAAATAGTTTCTTATAAGTTTTCAGTTAAGTGCTTTACTCTGATATTCCCTAACTAAACTTTGCTTATTTTTTTTACTTTCCCCACAGGACACCAAATTTACACAAATGGTGGACTGGAGGTCATAGGACACCCCAAACCTGCATTAGTGACTTGCATTGTCCTTATTATTATTACTTTTTAAGTGAAAGCTGATATTCCTGTAGCTCACTGGCCCCTCTCCAGTGAATCTTAGTTTTATTAAACTATCCAAGAAGAAAAATGAAACGCAGCAGCTATGAGGATCTTGGAAAGGCTTACATTAAGACTTTTCAATTCTCTCAGCCTCTTGGTTTCAAATCTCACATAGACAGATTCCAGAGGCAAACTGAAGAAAGTCATAATGATTTACTTGAAAATAATTTTTATGTAGGTAGGAGTGAACGTTATTCATAAAGACTTGGGGAAAAAAACCTGAGTAAAAGACAATTTTAAAAAAAATCTCTTGAAAATTTCAGAATTTCTGATTGGCTCACTCTGATCAGGACATTTCCCTGAGCGAACACACAGCTCACGTGATATGGCCAGAATACACGATAATCACAATCTGTAATGAGACTGAATTTGTGAGCAGAGTGGAAGTAGCTGTGGGCTATAGCAAGTCCTGTGGAAGACAAACACGAATAACCACTCTATCATCAAGCTTTGTTTAGCAAGAAACCAGTGTCTCTTGAAGTATTTAATATGATGATTCTTGTTAAGGAAGGTGTGTTTGAACAGAGGATACTTTGGAAAATCATTAAATGCCTTCTTCAAGCTTTCCTAAACTAAATGATTGGGAAAAAGAAAACAAACTTAACGAGCCAGTGGCTCAGATCTTGGTGGGACAGGGTAGGTGTCTCTTTCAGTTGTGTCTTGAGTGGCTTGGGACTACTTTTCATGTACCTGTGGGCCCTGGGAAGGGGCTGGGGGTTACATTTAGGTGCTGCGCACTGATGCTGTTCCTGTCACTTCCGCAGGGTTTTGATATTTTCCAGATGAACTGGAAGGTCAGATGCACCTGTTTGTTTCGTGGAGCTGCCCATTCAGAAATTAGCGCACCTGGATGAATTAGCCTCCCTTTTAGTTGCCTCTCCTATCATGTAACTTATTTTTAGAGAAGTGAGAGTTTGGAATAAGCCAGAAACAAAAGAGGCATCCCAAAGCTTGATGCCAAAATAGGCATTTAGTTACATACAGCTTCTAATCATAACAACGTATTTTTAAAGTTCACAAATCCTTGTTGGCAGAGAGATATATGTGTGCTATAAGTCAAGTCACTGTCGTACTTCAAGGCTTGCTTTCATTTCTTGCCAGAACATCACTCTCTTTTTGGTTAGATGTGTTATATTTATAGAATTGGTTACTGTTCTGTGGGAATGTAGTTAAAATAACGTTACACCAAGCCAAGAATGTCAGAGGTTAATCCCAGTAGTTTTACCTTCAATTGTCGAACAGAATAATTGTTTGTTAAATACTACCAAGCCAGACTAATCTATGCTAAAGAAAGGATGACAGTTAGAAACATGCCATGATTTTCTATAAGGTCTATACCAGTTGTTCTCAATTGAGAGTGATCATCAGAATTTCCTGGCCCCCTCAAAGAATTTCTTTTCTTTTTAAAAATTATGTATTTGTTTGCTTATCTGTTTATTATCTGTCTCTTCCCCTAGGATACATACTCCATGATTTTAGGATCCTTGAAAGTTTTTTTTTTTTAAACAATTTCTGATTCTGTAGTCCTGGGGTCAAGAACTGGCTTCCACTTGGTTCTTAGTGCATCCTTCATTAGGAACACTGATCTCCCCTAGTGATTTGTTTTGGCCCCTCAACAGGTAGTATTTTTTATGTATATTTTTTATATTCTAAGATAATCTACCTTAAGCAAGCAAATGTAATCACGAAATAGAGGTCATTTATATGTCATTCATTCATATTGGGCATATACTATATCTAAGTACTGTGCCCCATAAAGTAGAGGAGTGGTGGTAGTATGATTGCCAGTTAAAATACAAAATGCCCAGTTAAATTCGAATTTAAGATAAGTAATGAAGTTTTTAGTATAACTATGACCCAAATAGTTCATGGGACGTACTTATACTAAAAATTATTCATTGTTTATCTGGAATTCAAATTTAACTAGGCATCCTATATTTCAATTTGCTAAATTTGGCAACCCCAAAGGGTGGACCTTTGTGGGGGGCAGTTGTCATTGAATAGGGCAGAGTAGAATTTAAGAGTGGAGGTAAGTCACTGGTCCATGAAGATAGGTGCTTGGTCCATGTGGCTGCTCAATAAATATTTGTTGAAGGAAGGAAGGAAGGCAGGGAGGAAAAAGGGAAAGGAAAAATGATGGACAATGTTCATAACACAATGCCGGGATCATAAGTGGTACCAGGTACTTTTGGGGATCAGAGGAGGAAAAGCCAATAGCCACTAGAGAAGAAGGCATTTGAGTAGTGCCTCAAAAGCTTCTCCAGATAAAGATGGAAGAGGAAGACACATTAGTCAAAAGGAACAGCATGAGATACAGAGGTGGGGTAGTGGGGGGGTGAGGAGTGGGAGGTATTTGGGAGCAGATCATAGAATGTGTAAGAAGAACTAGGCAAGAAGGCAGTAATGCACGAGGACATTAGAGCACCTAACATGCTATCGTTTGGGGCTCATTCAAAGGCCAGGGGGAGATGCATGCGATTGTTGTTATGATGATCAGAGATGTGGAATTTTTAATTCGTTTGCTACAAGACAGAGGTCAGGCTATCTATATAAAAAAGTTATGAAACAAAAACTCTAAAAGTGACATTTTATAAAAATAAAAATGGAATAGTCACTTTAGTGAAGGGATAATAGTGAACACAAAAGGGGGGAAAGAAAGATACTATTTCTCGTCTGATGACAGTGAAGGGTCTTAGTATTTTTAGGATACAAACTTAGTAAACATGGTGACAAGTGGCAATTCCAGTTGTATATTCATTTACCTAAGAAGTACCTATCTCTAGACTTGGATGTACTCTAGGTCTAAACGTTACTAAAATGAAGTAAACGTACTTAAAATCAAGATACAGAAAGGAGGTTGAAGTCTCAATTCTGAAAGGTGAATTCCTAAAAACTAAATTTAGTGGTTTGAACAAAGATCTAAAGCCAGTCCCAACGGAATGAAATGAAAAAGCATTAAACATAAATGGATATATCATCATTTTGATCTAAACCACAGGGAAATGTTAGAAAGTTAAAGCTTGCAGAGTACAATCAGATAGCAGGGCCTTTAAAAAGGAAGAGAGACGTAGAATATGAAGATAAGGAAGAGCTTAAAGGCAAGCAGTGATGATGGACATTTGCCCAAATTGTCTTTACGAGGCAGTTAGGACAATAAACATGTAAAAATTTAAAAGGCAGATATGGTGCTTTTGTTGTTTTTCCATTTTGTAGCATTATTTTTATTTACGTACCTTAATGATCTCGGGTTCCAAAGACATAGCATCCTGCCCATTTCTTTGATATTCCAGAACAAATTCCTGCTGGTGGAGTTTCTGCATTTATCATGGAAGACTATAAACACACAATTACCAATAAATAGAAATTTCAATTCCCAAAGGACACAGTTGAGAGATCCCACGAATATACTATTGAAAGCTGTCGTGTGCTACCATACATTTCAAATAGCCCACATTAGTTTTCTGATTAACATGGAATTGGGACTTTGGATTTCTTGATATTAATATTTTCTTGTTTGGTGTTAGATCTGCCTTCTGTTTCCAACCCATGGATGGTCGGGAATCATTTTTTTTGTTACCTCTAAGAAAACCCCAGGGCCTTTCCTGAATACCACTTAGTGAGAGAAGTGTGGGAGCTAAGATAAGGAAGAGTTTGAGGGTGTAGGGTATGCAGGCTCCTAAGGGAGGGTGGTAGGTAATACAGTGGTGCTGGCCCTCGAGGGGGGATTGCTGCAACTGGCAAGTGGGCCGTCTCTAGAAATTTGCCTTTAGAGAAGAGGGAAGTTGTTCTTTTGGAAGAGCAGCTCTATCATCTCTCTCTCTCCTTTTCATGATGCTGGCAGCCCTTCTCCCCATTTCTATTCTGTGTTGCCATAACACTCCTTACTCTCCTTCGCTTAAGTAATTTGTGTCTGCAGTACCGTGAGATATACCTTAGTAGTGCAAACTGTGGAAAGTAATGGTATTTACTTAGAGCTTGAAAACCCAGGTTCAAGATCTTTTCTGCCATTTGTTAGGGTGTGACCTTGGGCACATCAATTAACCACTCTGAGCTTTAGTTTTCTCATCCATAAACTGAATATTTATATTTTATGCGTTAGCTGCCTCATGGGATTATTGAAGATTAAATGAGAAAATGTATATGAAAGCATATCCTAGGGCTATAACGATGATTGTGATTATTATTATTATTTAAAAACTCAGTGGGTCAGTCAGTTCTTCCCACCTGGAAAAATATAGGATTCCTATTCGAAGTCTTACTGAACAGAAATCAGCGCTGACTTGCTTACTGGAATTTTTATACTGAAGTACAAATGCAAGATAGATGGAATTTCTAAAGAAGCTCCTGGCTGTTGAATAAATCTTATATATTTTAAAAACTGTCACAATATAAGTACTTTTAAAGAGATATATAATGGTTTCTGAAAATACCTGAAATGCTCATGCTTTTATAGATGTTTAAGTATGCAATTTGTTCTAAATGTCTAATCTTGAATGATTAAATAATTTGCATACTGTTTTCAGTGGCATGAATTAAAGGCTAATTGAAGTATAATTTTTTGCAGTAAAATTATATCATCTTTTATGTAGTACATTTAAAAATATTCTAGGCCAGTTCTAATTTTATAGTTTTATCATTTTAATTTAATGTACCAAGTAATTAAAAATTGCTACAAAGAAAAGAAGATGAAAATAATTTTAGTTAATTTCCTTTCAACAGAGTGAAAAGATGATTAGTAGAATAATGGAACAGAGCTCAACACAGTTCCTGGCACATGAAGATATTCATTAAATGTTCCTTAATGAATAGAATGAATAATTTCTAAGTATTTCTAGACTTTAAGACAAGGCGACATTCTCAATGCTATATAAAATATGAAGAAGATTGCTTGACATCTTTATACTAAATACTTCCATATAAAGGTCCCGCAAGCCAGTTTTTCTTGAACCATTAGACCCTCACTTGGCTCTGCTTGCCTTTTCTCCTTTTCTCTTTATTCGTGGAGCAGATTCTCAGGCCTAAGTCAGTCACAGATGTCGAGAGATAATTCTCGACTGGTATCTTGCATTTCTGTAGATCTTGCAAGCAGAGGCACTGACTGCTCTTTGTTCTAGACTCTCTCTTCAAGGATATTTATATAGCAAACAGCTTTGGAAGACAAAGATAGTCTCTCCCTCTGGAGCAAAGCGCAGGTTTGCTCATAGCCTTGGAAGATAGAGATGTTGTCTCCTTTGGGAACAAGGGGCAGGCATGCTTATTGTCCAGTCTAATAAAGATAATGTCTCCCTCTGAGATAAAAGGCATGAATGCTTATTGCCCATTATAAAAGATTCGGGTTCCCTAAGCTCAGGGTTCCTCTCCTGTAAGTACCCACTGTGTGTGCGGGGGCTACCTGGACCTTATTGTATCATCCTGTAGGAATTGAGGCTCAGGAAACTGGTGCAAAAAATGCTGATGTTCTGGCTACTGTTATTGCTGTGAGTAATAAACTGCACTTTATCTCTAATCAAAGCAGCTTGTGTCTTCTACCAGCATCCATGAAACTGTGGCAGGCTAATTTGTTAGCTTGAAAGTAGGGTAAAATCACAAACCCTAAACAATTCTTGACAATAGGTTTCAGCAGTGTTTAGATAAGTTGGCTGGTGTGGTGTGGTATAGTTGGTACACTCATCTAGGAAGGGAACCCTTTTACCTCCAGTGGCTAATCACCATTTTGTGTATACTTGGGGACCCTGGGTCCGTATTCTCAAAAGGAGAAGTGAATGGGCATCATAGGGCGAAGTAAAAGAGGAGATGAGATTCAGGACCTTTGTCCCAGAGCACTGGCTAAAACTATGAAGCCTCTGATAATCCTCAGTTTGTGGGGGTAGTTGGGTGGAGTTGACAGAGGCTATAGAGAAAGTAGGAGGGAGAAGAGGTTGGTAGAGGAAAGAAGATTCTGTGAAGCTTCAGAACAGCATAAAGTCATTCATACCTTTAGAAGCTGTAAATCATGGTATTGACACCTACCATATTAAAGCTTATTAGCTTAGTTTTTTGAACCAAGAGTATACATTTTTGTGAGCACTCTACTTTGAGGTCTTAGTGCCTTGTTTAGTGTGCTCACATCGAGTGCTAGTGGGTGGATGTGATCAAGTTTGTTCTGGGAAAAGATATGATGGCGGTGTCTGGCACATTAGGCCACTCTGTTTATACCTACCTCCTCCTTCCATCCCACCCTAGTCTTTATGGTTTATTAAAGTACTTCCCTAGTACCACTTAGGCAACTAACATGCAAGGCTGGTCAAACAACTCTGCATCTCAGAAGTCTCAGCTCCCTCTGGCACCCTCAGAGTTTGAACATACTAATGCTGCCTGCAAGAACCAGCCCTTTGCCCACTTCACTGTTGTGGAAAAGCATTCGGGGTTGTTGCAAAGATGTGCTGTGACCTCTTCCTTGTTAGCTGCACGATGAAACAGCTGTATTTTATTTCATACCATAGGAACTTTTATCCGGCGTCATCACATTCCTCTCCCACCTCCTGATGAGGATCAGTTTTATACTGTGTATCATTTCAATATCAACATAGACATTGTCTTTTATGGCTGGAAATTCAAGATTTATGATTGTGATACATTCACAAAAATCGTTTTGAAGAATATGGGAGTCAAATTAAACGCCCCAGGACAGTGTCCAGAAGATCCTTACTTGAAGATGCGGAGAGAGGTAAGAAGTTGATACATCTGTAAGTCCTTGTCTTCAGAATGAGAATCCCTTCGCAGAGTTAGTGCTCCTGATGCAGATGTGAAAGAACTTTTGGGGCCATAGTCACTGGAGTTGTCCTGTTCTCCTTTGGGCTATAGGGAAGGCTGGGTGTTGGTCTCAGTGCAGAAAAGTCTCACTCACTCTGCCACCCTCATTTCTCTGCATGGAGAGTCTCCCTTCCAGGCTGTAAAAGTCTTCAGTGAGCCGCTTGCATGGGACAACTTCTAAGAGCCCATGATTGACTTTGTGATCACTGACAGTGTAATAGCGGGGCTCACACTCACCTTGGCTTGTCTTTTCCCATTTTAGTTGCCTAACTCTGGGGAAATCTTGGCTGCTGTACTACTGATTTACAGAACCAAGCCTTGGGTATACCTTTTCTCTTCTTCCTTGGGCTTCCAACTCCCCTTATGGTGGCATCAGATGCAGAGATGTTCTGGAGGAGTGAGGAGGGTTATGATTCCGACGTACCCCCCGGTATGAAAGGATGCTTGTGTTCAAAGTCTGACCTCAGTTAGTGTAGGGAGCAAAGAATCAATGTTAGTAGCATTATTGTTGTCTTTTAAAAGTCTTTTTTAAATTATCCTTTGGCCAAAATTTTATGTTTTACAGAAGAATGTGAATACTCACAAGGGCAAGTGTCATGAGGAAGGTCACATACGGGACTTGAATTCAAATCTCTTGCTTCTTCCCTTGGTTTTCATTATTGTCCTTTGTTTCCTTTTTCTGTTTTTATTAAAGGGTGATTTCACACAGTAAAATACACAGAAATTAAGCGAACAGTTGGATGAGCCTTAACACATGCGTATACCCCTATAATCCACACCCAAATCAAGATATAGAATAATTCCATAACCCTGGAAAGCTCCCTCATGCCTTTTTCTAGTCAATCCCTTTCCCCACCTAGGGATAACCACTGTTCTCATTTCTATCCATATAGATTAGATTAGTCTCATTTTTATTGTTTCTAAAACTTGTTCTTCATTTCCTTGCAGGAAGATAACATAAAATTTAGAATAAAATTCTCCTTTGATTCGGCTTTGATATCTTGTTAAAAGCTGCATGTAAGATTACTCATCTATTCCTGCCTCCTAGCCCCAACAGAATTATTCTTTAATATTGTAGGCATACAACCCTCCTGAGAAATATATATTGTTGATTCTGGAATATCTAAGGTGAAATTCCTGTACCTGTGTGTATTGGCGTGCAAGGAGATTTATGATTTGGGTTCATTTTGATTTTTTTCCAAATGTCCTAGGTGAAAGAGTCTAGATACATACAAAGTCTTTAGAACAGCAGAGAGAGCCTAAAAGAAATGGATCCATACAAATTACCCCCCTTTGTATATGACTGCACTCATTCACTAACAGCTGGTGTTATATGATAGTGATTGTGAATGATGATGCATTATATGAAATATATAGAGCACCATGCCATAGGTTTATAAAGAAAAAAATTTCTTGTGCCAGGAATTGAGAATAAATACCAAGAATAGCCAAGAAATGTTTTAAATAATTTCCTTTCAGATTGGGAGAATTATTTGAGCATTTATTCCCTCAGGGAGAAAGCTCTTCAATAAATATAGAAATCTGTGGAAAATTAGGAGTTTAATAAGAGGCTTTTATATTGCCTTTTAATGCATTTACTTTTCCAGTGTTTGCTGCCTTGAAATGTAGCATTAAAATTAAACAATTTACCTTAAGCTGAAAGGAGCCTCAATGGTATATAATCAATAATGCATTTCTTAGAGGCTTTATAATGCCAAAGAAATATTTTTCAATTGGTAAAAGTAGAAGTCCCATAATTTTATTTAAATCCCAAGGATAAAGCTGAAGAGCTTCTGGAAGGCCATGATGTCTCCCCCGTGTCTTGGGTTAAGTCTGCACCCAGACTGCCCTGGACAGATACAAAATTTTGAGAATTTACAAATAAGATTACATAACCCAATGTGGGCCTACATCTCCCTTGCCAATGAGCGCTTCTTTATATAACAATCCTGTTTGGCTACATCAGATAGAATGGGGGCAGTTTTGTTCCAAGACAGGGCTGAGAACATGCAAATAGAGAAGAGTTGCACAAAGAAGACTGCAGAGCTAGAGGTTCCTGGGGCGGGGGACAGAGTCCAGGCAGTGGTTCTGTGCTGACTGGAAAGGTCTGTGTTTGCTCTGTTCCTGTTTCCATGGCCTTTCAGATCCTTGATATCTAAAGCTTTTGAGCAAAATAAAACCGTGACTATATTTTTTCTCTTCTACCTTCACAAAAATCTTTGGATGAGTAAGAAGGATATGCAGATATGGATTTTCAGTGAAAAGACAAAATTTTTTTTGGTTGAGATATAATTAACATAGACTCAGATGTACAAATCTTAAGTGTATAGATCCACAAGTTTTGAAAAATGTATATAATTTAGTAGCCAACATGAAAATCAAGATATGGAATATTTCCATCACTGCGGAAATTTCCCTTGTCCCCCTTTCCTGTTAATCCCCTACCCAGAGGCAATTACTATTTTAATTTCTGTCACCATACATTAGTTTTGTCTGTTTTTAAACAAGAATTTTAAGTCTTTGAGAAAGGTCAGTTTTCAAAAACATTACAGAAGTGCATTTTAGTGTATTAAAATAATGTTTAATAGGAAAAGCTTCCTAATATTTATTGTCTGTATATTTAAGGTTAAAACTGGTTAGATGTGTGTATGTGTGTGTGTCATTAGTCAGTTGAAATTTTAAAAAATATCACAGAATAGTCTATGGAAAAGATATCTTTATGTTGTTTGATTGCTTGCATCTCAGAAGTGATTTTGCAAAAACCACAACTATTATTGACCTTTTCTTCATTTTCAGAAGCTAGACTTCGTGAAGCCCTTACGTCCCTATGAGTCCTTTGACACCCTGAAACAGTTCCTCAACTATGATAGGAAGGTTTTGCGTTTTTTCTGCCTGTGGGATGACTCAACCTCGTTGTTCGGGGACCGTAGAGAGCTCATCTTGCATTACTTTCTGTCTGATGATACTATTGAAATCAAAGAAGTGTTGCCACACAACTCAGGTTGGAATGCTATGCCGTTTTTCCTCCAGAGGGGAAAGCTACCAAAGGTGAGCGGTGGATGCAGAATCACTTTCCACGTATGCTTGTGGGCTGGAAGATCTGGAACATCTTGCTATGACTATGTGATGACAGTTACCATATATTAGTACAAGTTGGTAAAAAAACTTTCATTTTGTGCCCTATATTAATATACATCTATGAAAGTCATACAGAGGATATGACAAACTGGTGTTGGAATGTTCTTGGCTTAAGGCAAGTAAAGGAAAAAAGTCAAATGCAAGAGAAGGTAGCTATTCATCATTGAGTCTTATGAAGGTAAATGACTCTCTAGTAAAAGAATTGCTCATGGCCTTGGATGGGGCACAGGGCACTGGCCTCTGTAGCCTAGTGAGGAGATCCCATGGTATTGGTCTGGGTTCTGCATACACACACACACACACGCACGCACGCACGCACACACACACACATGCATGCATGAACACGTGCATACGTGCATACACACACATACAAGCATACATACAAGAGTGATTCTTCTGAAAGTAGCCACTGGTGACCAGCCAGCCAGTGGCTAGCGGCAATGACAGATTTTGCATTTTATTTATTATTAAAAAAGAGTTGTCAGACTAATTTCTACACATATTTATTGCCATTTATGGCCATAACTTGGGTACAACAGAAACGGCACAAAGACGGAAGACCCGGGTTAGAATTGTAGGTCTGCCTCTTAATAGCTGTGTGACGTTGGGCAAATCACTTAACCTCTCTGAGTGTATTTCCCCGTCTCTAAAATGCGGTTAACAAGGCCGCCCTCCTGAAGTAACTAAAGATTGAATGAAATAATATAGTAAAAAACACTGTCTAAGGACCTATCAACACCTATAAGGACTCATAAAAACATAAAGGCTTTTTCATGGTTGTGTTATGTTTTATTTCTTATTTGGATAAAGTATTTTTTAACTTAATTCTTAGTGCTGCTGAAGAGGTTACTGTAACACTCATTTCTGATGTGAACAACTGCTGGTTAATTTGGTTGTCACAGGAGGCCCTTCCAGATTCTCTGAGCCCGCTGCCAGAAACTCTGCTGTGTTGCTTGAGGGTGGGGGCAGGAGTTGTCCCAGAGGGAGCTCTGGGGTAAGCGCAGCAAGTGACCAGGAGGTACCAGGGAAACCTGCTTTTAGAACGGCTTGAAAGATAGGCTAAATGTAAAATAATAATGAGACACCTGACATTTGCAGTGTGCCCTGACATCAATTGCTTCATTTATTCATTCATTCAACAACTATTTATTGAGTGTCAGCTGTGTGCCAGCTCTAGGGTTACAGTGTGAGAGAAAATGGATTACGTCCTGTTCATGGAGCTTACATTCTCCTGGGGGAGAGAGAGAAGAGTGGTGGGTATTCCCTTGATACTCACAACATCCTTTAAGAAAGCAAGGAATAAGTGCCCTTGTTGCAGTTAGATGGTGAAACTGAGGTTCAGAGAACATAAATATCTGTCCCCAAGTCCTGTAGCTAGTACGTGGCAAAGAGAGTTTGCATCCAAATGTACTGTTTTTCTGTTACTTGGCTTACTTATATCCCGCACATCGTAAATTCACACATCTGAACTTACATTTTATGTCACATGTATCGGGGATGATTCAGAGTTCTCCTCTGTATGTGATAAACTGATGACTATCAATTTATGTAAGTTGCTTAAGATATTTCCTGCAGCTCACGCGACTGCTTGGGCCACCTCCAGTGCTTGTGGAACTGAGGAGTGCCCTCACTTGCTCCAGGCCACAGTTTCTGTTAGAGGCTGACTGCACTCTATTGCTCTTGCGGCCTCATCACACTGCCTCTCTCAGCCAGCAAGTGCAAACGCAGACCTTTCATGGCAGGGTGCTAAGCCAAGTAAAGAAAAGAAGGCAAGGCATAGTATCCTCCTCAGGGCGTTTTGTAGTTGAGTGAAGAGAAAAGATGACTGCTGATGAAGCAATTAGAGAACCACAAAAAGTGGTTTAACCCTGCAGTAGGTGCTGTGGAGGTTTGGACTGGGGACAGGCCAGTAGGATGGGAGGGGTCAGGGGGAAAGAGTGACCTTCATCAGGGCCTGGAAGGATGGGTGGAGTGTAGACCAGCCTGCAGGGAGTGAGCAAGCGTAGGGAGAGGCGGATGGAATATGTGTCTTGTCTTTCTCTGGATGGCTGAGAAGAACCGTACAATGCATATTTCCCACTTGAGCCCCTCAACAGGACCATCTCTGTGTTTAGAGACCATCCACTACATCTTGTTTTGATTTTGTCTTCCAGTATGGCCCACCTGGAGTCTATCAACCAGGCGAGATAACAGATCGAATAGTTCTCAATGTATATGGTGGCTTGGTAGAGAACCGAGTGGACGGCTACCTGTTGGATAAATACAAGGTGAGGAATCTTATGTTTTGTTACTGTTCCCAATATGACTTCCTTGGAACCTGAAATGTGGAGTAAGTACATATTGTTCTCTTTTGAGATTGTGAATGAAATCGATGAATATATAAATGTATGCATTGCACTGCTGTTTATCAATAATAAACATGCTTCAGTGCATATATAAATATATGCGTTGCATTGCTATTTGGTAGACTACATTGCTAGAAGAATGTTTTAAAATGTTAATATTGACTGGTCATCTTTTGATTTGATTTAAAAAATTTGGCTATAAATGATATAATTGTGATTTTTTTTAAATTTATTTTTTCCTTTGGGAAGGGGTGCTTAGGTCTTTGGAGGGTCTGTGGTGCCAATGTTGTGTTCCTTTGTTTTTATTAGCTAGGAAAAGTACACCAAGAGTTTTACAAAGATAGTGACCTGTCCATAGGAACCACCATCAATGTGTGGGGAAGAAAAGTGCTCCTTTGCGACTGTGATGAATTTACAAAGTCTTATTATAAGACTGAATATGGAATTGGTAAGTGATATGTATGTTAATGAGAAAATAATATTTAAAACTTAGAATCTTTGTTCCCTAGTTGAGATTTTACTTTTGAGTTTCAGATGCTAAGCTTATAATAGCTATATCAGCATTTGCTCCCTGCCACGCATTTGTTGTCTTATTTATTCCTAACAATTCTAGAAGGGTAGGCTCATTATCCCCATTTTAGAGATGAAGAAACTGGGGCTTAAATGGGGCTAATTTATCGAAGGTTGTGCAGTGAGTAAAGGGTGAGCCAAGATTTGAACTTGTCTGCCTGATGCCAGAGGCTTCCATTTTCCCTTCTTGCCCTCCGCCTCACTACAATATGGGTAAATGTTTTGGCCGAGCAATTGAAATGGAAATCTAAATGCTTTTCTTTTCACTGAATTCTTGCTTACCACAACGAATATACTACTTATTTGAGTTTTCTGGGGAATTCTCTTGTGCTAGTTTGCTGTTCCTTTCCTGGTGAGGCCCAGCCAGGTTTCCAGCTTCTACCTTCTTAGATATCAATTCCATTCAGATCAGGTTAGTTCTGTTCAGAATGAAAACCAGTGATTTAGTAAGCACCTACTAGGTGCGGGTCATTGCGGTAGACTTAGGAGCTACAGAGTTAAGTAAGGACTTTCTAGGTTGGAAGGGGAGCAGAGACCTACAGCATGTTACAGGGTGTTATGAGAGGCACAGAAGCAGGCAAGGATCTGATGTGAAACCTGACAAACCCCTCATTTGTAAAACCTGCCAGCCAGCTCTGCCCCTTTCCTGGGCTCTCTACCCCAGGCTCCAGGTACCTGCTGGTGCTAGGCTAAGTGGGGTGGTGGGAGTTGCCAAGCTCCCAGATTGGGGTTTAGAGCTGGGGTGGGGGCTGCTAACTCCTATACTCCTCTCTGAACCATGGGGTATTCATTTGAGCACACTTTCCCTGGGGATGAGATGGGAGCCATAGCAACCACAGTTGCCTAAAAGGTAAGGTGCTTTGTCTCTAGAATGAGATGAGGCCCACCTTTTGTGTCTTAGTCTTCCCATTGTGCAGTATTCCTGGCCTCCTGGGAATCTCTATATTGTGAGAGAAGGCACGCAGAGCACACAAAAGGTTGGAATAAAAAAAAAGACTTTCAATTTCACTCTTTGCTTCATTAAGGGAATTTGTTCCACTACATCTGCATGCCAGATGAGTCAAAATGTGTGAGCCCTATGGGCCAAATTGTTGGCCTCTTCTTATTTTATTTTCCCGAATGGGTTCTCTTTAGTGGACACAGTTGGGCATATTTGTTTTAGGGGCTGAGAATAAGAGGCGGCCGGAATGTGCATGTGGTGGCTGCTGTAGAGAAGCTACTGGTGGTCCTTAGATCGTTGGGAGGAGAATTTTGTCTTTAATAAATGTAGATGCCTGTTTAGAATCAACAAGTCTTCAGTGTAGACTTGAAAATTTGAAAAAACTGTATATAAAATATGAGACACTGAAAACATTTACTTGTGTCCTACTTAAAGATTACCTTAATATAAGGGATGTGGTGAAGATTCCAGAGCATCATGTGATCCCTTAAACGTGAAGTTCAACATGTGGTGGATGTTTGTCTGTCTGCTTGATGTTGTATAAAGGTTTCATTTAGAAACATGAACGTAGTGCTGGAGAGATTCTCACTGGGTTTGCAGGGTACTTTCAGAGGCAGAGTGAATTCACTGGTGTACTCCAAATCTAGCCATCCTCGGCCAACGTATCAGCTTCAAATGCCCCATGGTCCCTTTTGGTTGAGCCCCAGTGCTTAATTTCTTTCTGCTCACTTCTTTTGTTTACTCTATAGACTTACTATATTATCTCAAAAAAAAGAGTAGTTTGTGCCTTTAAAGCTAATATAACATGATTGTTATGCATTTAAACAGAAAATTATGCAAATGCAAAATTATGATGCATTTTATAGTCATGCTGATTTTTATGTTTCTCGTAATATATGTTAGAATATCCCATTTAACAGACAGTATTATTACACAACATCTCTTGAGTAACAACAGTGTACTTAATGTAACTAATGACTAGAAATTATAGCCATGATGTGGGGGGGAGTGAATCAGTATTCTCTGATAATCTTCACATTTGCTTTTCCTGACTCTTTGGTTAGGTTAAATTAATATACTTAATGTTACTTAGATACAGTTACTTCTGATATTTTAATTTTGTTTATAATTCATCTGGTTCTAAAACATCATGACTGACCAAATTTTCTACATTATATTTTGATATCCTTAAAGCCCAAATCAGGACAAAGTCCTGTCAATAACTGTGGTCACGTTTCCTTCCTTGTCAGTATTTGTGGTCAGTAGCATACCTCGTGTTTCCACTCTGCAGCTCCACAGGAAGGAGCTGACAAGTGCCAACAACACAGCTAGGGACGTCCCTAGGAGGAAGCCAGGGGAAATTTCTAATGCAGTATGCAGCCTTGGTGCTTTAGCACCTTCTCTTACCTAATGATACCCCAATATATTTTAGGGGAGAAAAAATCACAGACAGACTAAGAGAAGGAGTTGGCCACAGTCCCAAGAAAGGTGCATGAATAAGCTTTCTATTTATATAGAAGCAGAGGGCTTGACAGAATTCCAAGAGGTATTTGCACCCCCGTGTAAAACCCAATCTGACTCCTAATTTTAGATAAGATTCTTTCATGCATTCTAAGCCGAAGATGATTCCATAGACTTCTTCCACAAAACAGTCCCGTGTGACTGCCCCACTAGACCAGTCTCGCTGGTCTCGGCTTGCCTGCTGGGCTGTAGCATGTCACTCCCTCATTATTTCATGTGGCTGAACATGGACTGGCAGATGGAGGCCTGTTGGACTTTCCTGTAGCATGAAGGTTCGAAAAGGTTCCAGGGGCTCCAGCAGGTGGTTTTTTCACTGAAGGGACAGGGATTTGAATGTAAACGGTTTTTACCTAGAATTCCTGCCTTGGGTTATTATTTCTTTGTCTATAAGAGGACTTGCTTCTCATCGATTCTTAGTGGCTGGGACAACCAAACTAGTAATAAGACCTTTCATTCCCATTGCTCTTGAACACTTATTAGGCTGTACTGACATTAAGAATGAGGAAAAAAACTTCAAGCACCTTTAAATTTGTAGAGTCATTTCTGACCATCTCTGAACTCTTGGTGCTAGAAGCAGCAGGACATCCAAGATGACAGTTTAATGATCATTTGAGCAAATTAGCTATCCCAGGGTGCAGCAACAGGGGTAGAATTTGCTTCTAGTCTTACCACATGGCCTTAATGGCCCTAACAATTTTGTCTCTTTTTCTTCCCCTATGAAGTGAAGAGGGTTGAAGATTAGATGATTTCTAAGGTTTTCTAGCTAGAGCTAGAAAATTATTTGACTCACTAATTATTTGACCCAAAAATGAACATCCCATCAAAATCATTTGACCTGGGTATTGGATACAAGCATAGGTGGATTTACCTTGAAGCTAATAAAGTTAATGAAACTTAAACTTTAAGGTTCTTCCTTTGCAGGGGTCTTGGTCCAAGGCCCTGGGTCTAATTTTGCCTTAATAATTTGGCATTCCTTGTCTTGAAGAACTTCCCCCAAATTGTATAAGCTTCAGGCTTCCCAGACCTGAGTCCATATCTAGTTTACTAGAATATACGAGATGAACTTGGAGGTAACTGAAGGCTTTTTCCAGCATTGTTTCTAACTGAGATGGTGAATAGTAAATCACTGTGAAGGAGCATTAAGACTCTGTTTAAAAATATATCACCTCTCTGTAAATTTGTTGGAATCTAGATAATTGTGGCTAGACATTCAGTATATCTATTTTTATAGGTCACATGGTATTAGAGGAATCAGACTCTTTGAAAGACAGATGTGTCTCAGGATCCAGCAGAGGGTCAGTTTAAGAAGATATTTGGGAAGATGCTTTGTACAGAAATGTATGCTTTTTCATTTATTCATCAAATATTTTTTAACACCTGAAACATGAAGGATGCTGGGATGATAGAAAACCAAAGACAGGAACCTTATTCAGGTGCAAGTCCAAAGCTTTGTGGATGTACGGTTACCTAGAGAAATGAGATCTTGAATGAGAGTATCCAAAAAGATGTATGTGGTGTTACAAAAGCCAGGCGTTGATGGAGTGGAACAGTTCTCGGCTTTCATACACTAGATGGCACTGTGGGTGCGGAGGAAAGCTCTAAATTGGTTCTTTTGTTGCTTAAATCTGTTGCAAAAATTATGTAGTTGAGAAAACAAGGCTGTGTTATAAAACCTGTAATTTTAGGGGGAAGTGTGGAATGCATTCTTAATTACTTTGCGATTCAATATGCGTCCTCTTTTGGTTAGACTGCTCAGATTAGCATGTGGAGTTGTATGTATATGTCCCTTGTTAGAAGAAATTGATCATGCCCCAATTTTCTAATAATCACATTCAGCTCTCTCTGCCATCCTATGGTCCTTTCCTTGAAATGAAGGTACCAATCAGTGGTCTGTTTCATGTAATGGTTAGCAATGATAGAGTCTACAGCAATTCTGCCTAATTCTAAGATTTGAACTTTGCTCTTTATTTCCAAGGCTTTTCCTTAATTGCCACAAAAATAGCAATACGAGAGGCTCACGAATCACTTCTGTACTGGCAGTCTGGTTGCCTCCTTTCACTGAGCCAGTGAGAAATATTTGATGGCATTCTCTTTGCTAATATGTCTTCTGTGAGCAGTTTCTGTTAGGATGGAACAATATTCTTCTGGGAGTTATGCTTGGAGGAATTTTACACAAAGGTTGTTAGGAAATCTCAGGAAATGTGAAAGCTGAAAATGTTTTAAAATCGGAGTTAGAAATAGCCTCAAACCTGTAGCCTTTTGATCAACCAGTAAAAAAAAAAAATCCCTCAATTTCAAGAGTTAGGTTACCTGGGATGACAAATTGGTACACATTTTCAATTATAGAAGTGTGTACTAAATTTGTGCTCTTTCAGCTATTAAAACTTTGACAATGGAAAAGGAAATCTTTGCTTATGTGGAACTCCTTTCAGTCATGAATGGAAACACCTATGGGATACTCAAGCTTGGGGAAGTAGAAAGTAAGATTCAGTGGGTTGTTTTGTTTTGTTTTGTTTTGTTTCAGGAAAGATCCTGGCATCTTGTTTGCTCTTTCTAGTAGGACAAACACAAGTGACTTGGATCTATTGGGCCAATGTGTTATTTGGTCTGGAGAGCACACTTGCTTCTCAGAGATTGTACAGCCTCACCAAGGAATGCCTAAAGCATCTAGGCTGTTGCAGATACGTCCCCAGCTCTCTCTCCATCTCTCCTTCCTCACAGATGATAAGTAAATAAAGAAAATCGACAGTATTTACCACTTAACACCCCCTCTGAGACAGTAGGCAGTGGCTTTTAAAAAGTTTTGTTCGTTTTTATTTTTGTTTTTTTGCTTCATCACATTTTAGTACAATTGCTGTCTTTTCCTGGGCAGTAACGAGAACAACCTGGAGCAGTGGTTGGTGAGAAGTTTTGTTTTTGTTTTTTAACTAGATAGTGAAGTGCCATGGCCTGGAGTTGGAGGAAAGGGAGAGAGCTTAAAAAGTGGGCATTGGGGGAGGGGACAGTGGGTGGGGAAGGTAAAGGGAAAATAGTCAGGAGGCAGTTCTGTTCGGAAATGTTAACTGAAGGCAGAAGGCTAAATCACAGGTGAAATGGAATGCGTGGCAGAGAGTCCCAAGTTTGAATTTTCTTACCATTGGAAAAACCAGGGAAGAACAAAAAATATTCAGAAATGGGGATGTGATGACAAAATATAAATGTTTACTTATTTGACATAGACAGTTTTTTTCTTTCTTTTGAACCAATGGCGATTATTGAGTGAGTTCTGTGGTTTTTGTAAACATGACTGAAACCTACCCTCACAGGGTTTTGCCGTGTTTTGTTTGAAATAGTTTAAAATAGTCTACAAAGATCTCCATGTTCATTTTGAAAACATAACAAACCTTTCAAAACAGCCATAATCAGGGCAAAAAAAAATATTGATGTTTTGTTTGCCTTTGTTTTGTTATAGAGAACTTCACTTCAATTGACTGCAAGCCCCCACCTCCTCCAAAAATAGAAAGGAAATTTCCACCTTATACTGGCTTTGGTTCTGAAGAGGACTCTCTGCGCTCCTGCATAGGCCTTGTGCCCACACCTCACCGGAAGAACTTCAGGAAGTGGATGGAAAAAGACAGGTGCTTGAGGGAACCATTATTTTCGTCTGATCTTTCCCAAATGTGTTCGGGGTTTATAAATATAGTCCTCATGATGAAACAGATGACACTCAACTCATCTAATTTCAAGTCCAAGGACATGTTGTTATAGCTTTTTAATGTAGTTGATTAACATGCAAGTATTAACGGGTTCTTGAGTGGTTATTTTATTTGTTTTTCAGATTTTTAAAGAAATTATTTTATTGAGGTCATATTGGCTTATAACTTTGTGTACATTTCAGGTGTACGTTATTATATTTCAGTTCTGTGTAGACTGCATCGTGTCCACACCGGTAGTCTAGTTTTTATTCCTCACCATACATGCATGTCCCTTTACCCTTTTCATCCTCCCCCCTCCCTCTAGAGTGGTTAATTTATTTTTCCCAGTTTTATTGAGATATAATTGACATATATAACTATTAGTGATCATGTTGTGCATACATCCCCAGAACTTATTTATCTTATAACTGGAAGTTTATACCTTTTGACCACCTTCATCTAATTCCCCCACTCTCCACCTCCTGCCTCTGGCAACCACAAATCTGATCTCTGTTTCTATGAGTTTGGGTTTTTAGATTCCACATGTAAGTGAGATCATACAGTATTTGTCTTTCTATAACTTATTTCACTTAACATAATGCCCTTGAGGTTCATCCATGTTGTAGCAAATGGCAGGATTTCCTTCTTTTTTATGGCTGAGTAATATTCCATTATATATGTATAAAATCACATTTTCTTTATCCATTCATCTGTCAATGGACACTTAGGCTGTTTCCATGTCCTGGCCATTATAAATAGTACTGCAGTGAACAGAGGGGTGTAGGTATCTCTTTGGGACACTGATTTCTTTTCCTTTGGGTAAATACTCAGACGTGAAATTGCTGGATCATATGGTAGTTCTGTTTTTAATTCTTTTCTTTTTTTAAAGATTGTCACCTGAGCTAACAACTGTTGCCAATCTTCTTTTTTTCCTGCTTTTTCTCCCCAAATCCCCCCAGTACATAGCTGTATATTTTTTAGTTGTGGGTCCTTCTAGTTGTGGCATGTGAGATGCTGCCTCAACATGGCCTGATGAGCAGTGCCATGTCTGCGCCAGGATCTGAACTGGTGAAACCCTGGGCCGCTGAAGTGGAGTGCCCGAACTTACCCACTAAGCCACGGGGCTGGCCCCCGTTTTTGATTTTTTGAGGAACCTCCATACTGTTGTCTGTGGTGGCTGCACCAATTTACAATCCTGCCAACAGTGCACAAGGGTTTCCTTTTGTCCATATCCTCACCATTGAGTGGTTATTTTAATGTGTCATCTGGAAGCCCCTAAAGTCATATTATCCCAAATCTATGTTGCCTTTCTCTGTCTCTCTCTCTTGCTATATATATGTATATATACACACACACACACCTTTCCATATATGCATATATATATCTCCTCAAGATGGTCCCTAGGAAATGGTGTAGAGTAGGGGGTCACCAAATTTTTTCCTAAAGGGTCAGGTAGTAAGTATTTTCGGCTTTGCAGGCCATACAGCCTCTGTCACAACCACTCAGCTCTGCCATTATAGTGTGAAAGCAGCCACAGTCCATAAACAAATGTGTGACTGTGTTTCAGTAAAACATTGTTTATGGACAATGACATTTGAATTTCGTATAATTTTTACATATCACAAAATATTATTCTTTTGATTTTTTCAACCATTTAAAAATGTAAAAACCATTCTTACCTCAAGGCCATACAAAAACAATTGGCCAGCCATATTTGGCCCACAGGCTGTAGTTTGCCTACTCCTGGTTTAGAGGCTTCAGAGTTTTAAGTGTTTTTCAAAATGTTATTTGGCAATTAATGTGGTTTTAATTTGAGAGGTTTGGTTGAGTTCAGTAACCATAGATTGCTCACACGGCTGAATATAATTGCAAAAGATGGACTTTCAAAAGTAGTCCTAAGATACACGAGGAAGCATCTGCCCCTGAGTCATGTGTCTAGACTGTGGGCACTGCCCATGGCTACTTTTTGCTTCTGCAGAGAGTGCAGGGCCTGGAGAGAGAAGTTGGGGGAAAAGTGATGGGAAAATGTTGCAGATGCTTGCATAGGATGCGGGCTAAACATTGAAGTCCTGTGTGAGGGAAATAATGGGTCAGGAGAACCTGTGGAGAAGAATGATAAAGGGAACATGTAGTAATGTAGTAAGATCAGGGGAAGGAGAAGAAAAAGGCAGCATACCGAATTTGATAAAATTTAATAAGGTCAGATGCTGTTGTAGAACATTTTGAAGTAGAGAGAACCACAGTTTCGCTGTAACTGTAAAAATGGTGAAAATATGTTATTAAGAGTTGTGTAGAATGTCTAAAAGACTGCCTTTGCCACGACATGCTGTCCTTTGTCTTTCAAGAAATAATCCTTTATTTTTAAGGACTTTAGTGTTTTATTTTTAAGTTTTAGATCGATGCTACTCAAAATGTGGCACCCAGATTTGTTAGAAATGCTAATTCTTGTGCTGCATCCCAGACCCACTGAGGCAGAAGCTCTGGGGCTGGGGCCGCTACTGTGTCTTAACCAGCCTTCCAGGGGGTTCTGATGCCCACCAGAGTTTGAGAACCACTCATTTCGATACTTAAGAGAGACACCAACTTGTACTCCATCCTCCCTTATACATAGCAGTGTTTACAGTGAGGTTCCAGGGCAGGACTTTGGATGGATACTTTTCACTAACTGCTGTTTTTAAGGGCAGGCACCCAAAGGAGGAAGGCAGGAAAAATGTCCCTATTGTAAAAGGAGAGGGAATTTTTCTTATAAGTAAACAAGATGAAACATGATCCAGGGTGTTGCTTCTGGAACCCAAGGGAAACCAGTTCCTCGTGGGTAGTTCCTTAGTCTCTCTTTCTGTCTACACCATGTCAGCTTGCCCACAGAGCACTGACTGTAGACAGCGTTCTACGTTCTTGTCATGCTGTCATGGCTGGAGGATGGTGGTACAGGCACGAATGTCTCTAGTTTCATTTCTTTCTGTCCACTGCTCGTTGTGTGCCAGGAATACACTTTCCTCAAGCTCCTCCCACACAGTGACCTTGTTTCCATAGAAACTGGCACATTCAGCTGGAGACTTATACATGAGTTTGAATAACCCAAGGTTTTAAAACTGTGAGAACCTAAGGAGGATGATCTTCACAAAGCAAACAAAGAACAGTCTCCTTAATGCAAATAAACTGTGAATTGAGACGTGCAATTGTACGTGACATATATTGATTACATATATTGCTATTAAAAATGTACTGGGTGCTAATTATTGTATGAGGTTAATGCTGATCTACTATGAGTCATTGGAGGAAATAGTTTCAAATTAAAGCACATGAGGTTTTTGACAGAATGAAGACCTTTATTGTCTGGGTAAAAATTGACTGTGGTGGCCTCCTGGACAGATTGTCTAGTCTGACTTGGGAGAAGCAGAATAATATCTTTCTCACTGCACCAGGCTGAATTAGTTACTTTGTTCTCTGTGTGCCCACAAAACTCTGCTGATCAAACCTCTAATACTGCTACTACTAATAATAAAAAGCAATTTGTGGTTACAGTATGCTAACTACTTTACAGTACTTGATCTCATTTAATCCTCAAAACTACCTCATAAAATAGATATTATTGTACCCATTCTTTACATGAGGAAATTGAGGCTCAGAGAGGCTAAACAATTTGCCAAAGCTCACACAGCTAATTTTTAGTTGAACTGGGATTTGAACCCAGGAAAGCCAGACTTCTGGAGTTCACCTTTCTTGCCACAGAACCTGTACTTATCACAGTGAGTGGCAATTACTTGTTGATGTAATTGTGATCTCCCCCTAGACCAAATGATCCTTGAGGGCAGAGACTGGCTTTTGTGCTTCCCTCAGAGTTAGAACAGTGCTGGCTACATACTTGGGGCTCAGTAAATATTTTGTCCAATAAGAGAAGGAAAGGATGAGTAAGTGAGTAAATAGAATAAACATTCACCCTTCCAGTTCTTAATGATGGATAGAAGAGACAGATGACTTTCCACCTGGAAGGCTATTATCCCCGACTTGTGCTTTTCATAACCATATAGCATCCAAAAATTCGTGGTTTAATCTTAAACTCTGTTTCAGATATTGTCCATCTGCTGTCTCCATCAGTCATTTTTCCCTCTTTCAATTTTTTTCCCCATCAATAAAAATAAGCCTTCTTGTGTCTTCTAACTATAAGACTCTATAGCTCCAGTTATTTTTAAGGCTTTCAGTAAGCCTGTAGCCCTGTGTGAGCCTTTCATTTTCTTAGTCAACAAATATTTACTGAGGACCTGCTATGGGCCAAGCACTGATCTAGGTGCTTGGGATACATCAGTGAACAAAACAGACACCTATCCTCATAGAACTTACATTCTAGCTGGGGAGGCAGACAATAAACCATAAAGATAAGACATAAGTACATTCTGTAGTATATAGAAGGTGTTAAATACTATGGCGAAAATAAAGAAGGTAGTAAGTTGCTATGAAAAGAATAAAGGGGAACTGGGAGTGTGGGGCTGAGGCGCACCCCCAGTTTCAATTTTAAATAGTGTGATCTGGATAGACCTTACTGTGGAGAGGAACTATGTTCTAGGCACAAAGAACAGTTGGTGTAAAGGCCCTGAGCAGGGAGCTGACTTGGGATATGCAAGGAACAGCCAGAAGGCTGACATGGATAGAAGAGATGAGTAAAGGGTAGAGTAGACAGATTAAGAGAGGTAATGGGGGGATCAGATGGCATGGGGCCTTGCAGACCATTATAAGGATTCTTTTGACTTTGAGTGATAAGGGGAGCCATTGGGAGATTCAAGCAGAGGAATGACTTGATCTGACTTACATATTAAAAGAATCACTCCAAATGACTGTAGAAGGGCAACACTGGAAGTAAAGACCAGTTAAGAGGCTACTGCAGTAGTCCAAGAGAAGAGATATGATGGCTCAGATCTGTGTGAGTGCCATGGAAGTGATGAGAAATAGTGAATTCTGGAAATATTTTGAAGGTCGAGCCAATAGGCTTTCCTGACAGATTGGATATGAGGTGTGTAAGAAGACAAGAGTTAAGAATAACTCCCAAGATTTCGGCCTGAGCAACTAGAAAGATGGAGTTGCCATCTACTGAGATGGGAAAGACTCTAGGTAGGGTAGATTTGGGACAACAACAGAAGTTAAGTTTTGAAACAAGTTAAGTTTGAGATGTCTATTAGATATCGAGTGGAGATATTGAGTAGGCAGTTGGATATACGAGTGTGGGATTTGGGAGAGAGGTGTGAGCTAGAGATAGAAATATGGAAGTCATCAGCATGTAGATGGTATTTAAAGCTTTTGAGACTAGATGAGATCACCAAGGGAGTGAATATACACAGAGAAGTGGATGACCAAGTTGTTCCTTGTAATCCCTGGGACATCCCAAATTAAGAGGTTGAGGAAAAGAGGAGGAACCAGCAAAGGAGACTGAAAAGGAGCAAACAAGGAGATAGGAGCAAAACCAAGAGAATGCAGCATCCTGGAAGCCAAGTGAAGCAAGAGTGTCATGGAAGAAGGAGTGATCATTTGTACCAGTTGCTGCCGATTGGTCAAGTGAGACACAAAAATGAACAATTGGAATTGGCATTGTGGAGATCATTGTTGACCTTGACAAGAGCAGTTTAGATAGAGCAAACCTAATGGAAGTGGATTTAAGAGAGAATGGGAGAATTCAAGACAGTGATTATAGATAACTCTGGGCTGTGTGTAGAAAAAGTTAAGACTTGGCTGCTGGACCTAGGAACTTAGCATTTGTTTTGGAACAATGGGAATAAACACATTTAAAGAAATAGCCAAGAATATAAGTCTATATGGTGCTAAATTGCATGCCGTAGATTATGGTAGGTGCAGGAAGCACGAGTAGGTGGTCAGCTGGGAGGGCAGCCATGGTCAAGGAGAGCTCTACTGATTGGGGCCCAGATGGATGGACAGGACTCTGGACAGGCACAGGAAAGGATAAGGGTGTGCCCTAGGGGAGGGGATGACACCAAGTGAAGACCTGGAAGCAGAAATGAGCACAGGGTGGGGCAGTAAAGGAAGTGGCTTGTTGTGACTTGAATAGAAGAGTGTATTATAGGTGGTCATTACAAATAGCTGTATGTGTGTGTGTTGAACCTATTAATGGCCCAGAAAGCCAGATTGAGCAGTATAGGTGGTACAATAAGAAGCAGGGAAAATGCTAAAGTTTTTTGAGTGCTGGGAGTATTGTGATAAAAAGTGTTTAGAGAAGTTTGATAATTAGCTTATTAGTCAAGGAAATATCTGAAGATCCTTGCAGTGTTTTTTAAAGTGTGCTCTGGGGACCACTTCATCAGAATCTCCTGGGGAGCTTATTAAAAATGCAGGTTTCTGGGGATGCAAGCTAACTACTGAATCCATATCTCTGGGAGTAGGACTCCGGATTCTGCGTATTTAACAAGCTCCCCAGATGACTTTTATACACAATAAAGTTTGTGAACCGCTGATATAAAGATTTTGTTTGAGTAGATTATATTCTGGATTGATGAGATCTCCAGAACACTAGAATTAGGTGGAAAAATGGCATATTAAATGTGAAAAAGCCACACTTAACATACACACTTATAAATTTATGTAAGTTCTAAGAAGCTAAATTTACAGTAGCATTCATTTGGCCTGACTTTAGACTTCATTCAGTGGTTTCAGTGATATTTCAGGCATCTGTAAAAGTTATGGGTCTTTCATGCAAAGGGGTTACCAAATTTGTTTGTTACTTACAAATGCAATCATGTACCAGAAAAGATGGTTGACAACGTATAGCTGCCTGTCCTGCTGTATGAGGTCTGTCTGAAGACTGGGAAACTAGGAACAAAGCAAACAGGGCTTTGGAGATCTGGCTGTTTTGTCCAGGCTGCCCTGGGGCTAGCCTTCCAAATTGCTACTTCCATCTCACACAGGTCTCAAGCTGGGAATCTTGGCGCCATGTTTTATTTTAGCCCTGCTTCTTTGGACAATTGAAGAAAGGGGCAGAGAAAAGTACTTTCTGCCTCTGCAAATCAGAAATGTGTATTTTTGTTTTTGTTTCTTTTAAATCACTGTGACCACAAGGAAAGAATGAATTTCAGCATAGGAGAATCTGCAGGTGAGGACCTCCCTGCTTAGAGTTGTGACAGGAAAGTGACAAAGTACGTGGTTTATTTTCCTCTGTGCCTCCTTGGGATAATGATTTTGATTATCAAAGACCTCCCCAAGGGTTTAGTATTTGGTATAAAGTTCACTTTTCACTAGCTGGTATCTGCAGAAATGCTTCTGCCAACAGACCATAACTTAATTTCTTCAGTGACCAGGCAATCACCTTTGGGAACTTTCGATTCTAGAATTTGATCCCGTCTTCGGTCTACTCGACTGTTCTATTCATGCATAGAATTCTAAGTGCAAGTTCCAATCTATATGGATCTTACAACAACTTTCTAGAAACATTTATTAAGTACTTATAAAAAGTGTTCTACTAGACAATGGTTAATAAGACACAGTCCTTGTCCTTGGAAAACAGACTTGTAATGGCTACTTATGATATGGGTGATAAGTAATAATATTTAAGATAGCATTTAATATAGCGTTTGAAATGGAAAAGGTAATTTTTACCTTAAAGAGAGTTGGAGGGATCCTGGGGAACTGGGGGAGTGACTTAGGAGGGAGAGGATGTGGGGCTGAAAGAAAGAAATGGGCATGAGCAAGTGGGAGGTGAAATGGGGAGGCGGCCCCAGGCACCAGCAGGGCACACCCCCTGGAGTGCTCGGCGAGGAGGGCTGGGTCCTGTGCTTCTTGCAGCCTTGATTGTTGTGATTGTTGGCCAGCCTTGTGAGTAGAGAACAACCATTTAATGCAGCTGGTTTGAGCAGTGTGTTTATGACATTTGTTTTGGGTACGTTTTCCCAATGTGCTATCCTGGACATCTAAGGAGTGAGAGATATTTTAACAAACTGAGAAAATTTCTCTGCGTATAGATTTAGAACCTTAATAAGAAGTGGTTGTACTTTTTCAACTTCAGAGTTTATGCTACTATCTTAAACCCATAGCATAGTTGGCGAGGGGTGGTGAAGTGGGTGAAGGGGGTAAAAAAGGTACAAATTTCTAGTTATAAAATAAATAAGGTCATAAGGATGTAATGTATAGCATGGTAACTGTAGTTAATAATACCGTATTACATATCTGGAAGTTGCTAACAGAATAGATCTTAAAAGTTCTCATCACAAGAAAAAAATTTTTTTTCTTTTTTTTTGAGTAAGATTAGCCCTGAGCTAACTGCTGCCAATCCTCCTCTTTTTGCTGAGGAAGACTGGCCCTGAGCTAACATCCATGCCCATCTTCCTCCTCTTTACATGTGGGACGCCTACCACAGCATGGCTTGCCAAGCAGTGCCATGTCCACACCTGGGATCCGAACAGGCGAACCCCAGGCTGCCGAGAAGCAGAGCGTGTGAACTTAACCGCTGTGCCACCGGGCCGGCCCCAAGAAAAAAAATTTTTGTGACTGTGTATGGTGACAGATGTTAACTAGATTTATTGTGATGATTATTTTGCAATATACAAATATTGAAGCCTTATCTTGTATACCTGAAGCTAATATAATGTTATATGTCAATTATAACTCAAAAAACCCCCCAAAACCATAGCACGTCTTTTGTAGGTTTTTTTTACATACACAATGTATGGAAGATTACTTGTATAATGCTGTAACCCTCATTTCTCTTCCATTTAGCTATGGCTACATAAGCAATACTCTCCGTTTTTTTGCGAAACTAATTACACATGATTGTGCCGACGTGGACAGGCTGTTTGTTATTTCATATTTTCTCAGTGATGACACACTTTCAGTGTTTGAACCTATAGAGAGGAATTCAGGTAAGAGACATACCTCTTGTAGCAATTTCCTCAGACCAATTAACTGTCTCTTCATTTTGAGAGTTAGGGAGTATGATCTGATTTTGTAGCCTAGATCTTCTAAGATAGTGGCTTTCATTTTTTTTTTAACCACTAAAGTTCATTTTACAAAGGTCTTTTAAATGGAAACCCAGACATAAAAAATAATAAAAGAGGAACAGTTTTGGTTGGTTCAGGACTGGGGGACTAGGGACACCTCCTTTTGGCCACTGTCCCCCCTTCCTCTGTGGCCTCTGAGGTACCTCTGTAGGATTCAAGGGCTTCAAGATCATGGTTTGGCTACCACCAATTCCACTCAGCCAGCAAGACAAGAGGAAATCTGGATTCTTGATAGTACCACTTAGAAAAGTTTTACTTAACTATAAGACAGGAATCCCAGATTAACAAATTCTGCCTCCCTGAAAAAATTTTAAAACCCTGATTTGTACCGTTTGCCAGTTTCCATGGTGTAAATACCCCAACCATGGCCAATTTCAAGCAACCAACAGTTTAACAACTGGCTTGCAAAAGCCGTGAAAGTTTATCAGCTCTTCTGAGCTTGTATGAACCACTCAGCACCCCAATGAATAATGAATGAATGTATAGCTAAGTCAAGTTCCACAGCGATTTGAATAATGGACCAAATCTTAAATATGAAATCGAATAGGGATGAATATGCAGTCGTGCTCTTAAAGGTCAAAAAGCCAAGTCTGTCTGTCTAGAATGGAGAAGATGTGGCCAAATTGCAGCATGCATAAAACAGAAATGTTGATGGTAGTCAACTATGAGCTTACTAGTAGTAATAGCAGCCATGATTGAGTACCTACTGTTATCCTTATAAAAACTTTATGCGGTTAAATTTTGTGTTAGTTGAGGTCCTCCAAGAGGCAAACCTGAAGTTGAGAGATTAAATGTGCAAGAAACTTCTTAGGGGAAATGCTGGTGAGAGAAAATGTGGAAGGATCCAGAAGAGTCTGGGAAAGCCGTCAGACTGCAGTGCATGTCTGATTCCTGCGAAGGACAGAGGAAAGGAAGAAAGGGGGAGGTCTTAAACCGCAGTGAAGTTCTAAAGAATGTTTTGGCAAGGCTGACTGGGAGTCCTAGAGCCAAAGTCACTAGTCGGAGGAGCCCCCCGTGTTGCAGGAATGGGCCGGCCTTAGTATCCCTGCTTTAGTTAGTCATTTGTTGGCAGCACCCTGTGGGAGGCATGACCTTGGCACAAACCTGGGGATAAATTTCAGAACATAGCAGCTGGGGCCTTCCATCAGCTTTGTTCCCCACGGTAGGTGATCTGAGAGTTACATTTTCATAGCCCCACAAATTTTACTCCCATTTTACCGATATTTCAGAGAGGTTCAGAGAGATTAAATAACTCCCAAAGATCATCCAGCAAGCAAGTGACAGAGCCAGGATGGACTCCAGCTCTATTTGGCTCCAAAGCCTAGTCTTTTCACCACCTATGGTTTCTGAATATGGTAGGAGGAGTGTGATGAAGCTGACCCCGAAAGTTCATCTGGTCTCAAGTTGTATTCATAGGTCTTCAGACTTCAGTTCAGTATCAGAAGATACTGGAGTCCCATTTTCAACCCTGCTCACTGCTTTCCAAGAGGTCAAAAACCAAATAATGCTCAGAAGAGAGCAGATGAAATGGTGGTAATCCTGGAAAGTAAGAAATATGAGGCATTGCAAAAAGAAGCAAAGATATTTTACCTGTAGAAAAAAAGAGATAAAGGGACTCCCATAGTTATCTTCAAACAGTTAAGTAAGCTCCTTTCCAGAAGTGGGGCATCTTACACGTCAGCTTAAGTGTAAGACATCATCTGGGACAAACAGGTAGAAATAAGCTCAAGTGAAGAATTTTCTACCTGGTACTGTTCAAACATGCTCTAAAGATGAATATCTTCCTGATGTCCCAGTTCCTAGAATGCTGCTGAGCATATGGCAGGTACTTGGCTAAGTGTTAATTTAAGTGTTTGGATTGGGAAGGGAGTAGAGAGAGGAAAGAAAAGGCTGGAATGCCATACCACTTGTTTCTTTACACTCTCACCTAGAAAGTCTCATTTCTTCACCTATTGCCTCATTCGTCCCTTAAGCCTGAGAGTAATAGGCAATATGAGTTCACAGCTAAGTTGTTTGTGTTTGAGCATATAGTAACTCCAAAGGCAAGCTGTCTAGTTCTTTTAAGAATAAAGCCTACTCATCAACTTTTCTCTTTTTCTATAGGGCTTACTGGTGGGATGTTCTTGAAAAGAATTCGTGTTAAGAGGCCTGGACAAGAAGTCTTTAAAAGTGAACTGTCGGAATATATCAAGGCTGAGGAGCTGTATGTTGGAGCCAGAGTGAACGTGAATGGCTACCTATTTCTTTTGCTCAATGCTGATGAGTACACCTTAAACTACATGGAGAAGCATTCAGATAAGGTAAACTTATTTTGTATAATTCTCGACTTGCCCCTCAGCACTCTGCAATCTGTGTTTTTCTTTCTCTAGGCCTTTTCTTCTTCATCTTGCCACCCGTTTTACATTGTGCATTCACACATGGGCATGAATAATGGATCTGCGCAACTTGGCCACAGGCCCTGTCACAGAGGCCAGGTCCGGGTCTACTCTGTTTACATGCTGGGTCCTCCACTGCCCAGCATCACGGATGCCAGGCACAGGCAGGAGGCAGGCCCAGGGTTGAATCAAGTTTCCTGGGTTTTCTGCTGATACTGACAATGTTTCAGAAAGAAATTCAGCAACTATAGGAAAGGAAGAAAATCTGGCGCCACACACTGTGCTGTCCCAGTTAATCGGCACAGGCCTACAGAGGAGGCCAAGACCTGAACAAACAGAAACCCCAAGGAAATCTGATAGTTGCTGGGGCTGTAACTTCCCATAACAGGAGCCACCTGAGGCCTAAATAAGAAGGCCAGGACAAATTGACAACAGTGAGCTCAAAGAGTTTTTTCATTTGAAATAAGATGGCAGATGGGTACTGTTACTAAAAGCACTGTTTTGGCAGTGCTGTTCAGTGAAAATAACATATCGATAAAATCTTGATTTTAAGTGTGGACTAGTTTGGTGTGCAAACATGTGTATATTTGAGAATCATTATCCAATATTGAAAAATCTAGAAACAATTTTAAAAGTCCACTTGTAAGTCGTAATGTTTAGGCACCAATTATATATATACAGTACCAATTTTATCTCATATATAAAATGCTCAGGGGTACGTTGCTAACATCAGTCTCTCTGTGTATATCACATCATTCATGTCAGTTTGAGTCCCTGAGAGTCAGATGCCGAGACAGAATTAGACATGCAAGAGATGTATTGGGGGAAAACTCATATGAAGGATGAAGGGGGAGGGAGAAGGAGTAGGTGGGGAGCCTGAGATGTGGGTTTGCCTTCTGAGAAAGGAGAAGGAAGGAAGGAGAATGGGGTAGGAAGAGCCTTAGATGCAGTGCAGCTTTGAGAAAGTCTTGGCCAGGCTGATGGGGACCCCTAGAGCAAAGACTGCCCAGCAGAGAAGTCCCACATCAGGGAGGAATGGCCCAGCCCTGGTACCCTCTCTGTGCTCAGTCGTTGGATAGGAACAGTCAAGGGAGAGTGTGGCCTTGGTAGGAATGCTGCAGTGATCCTGAAGGTGCAGCAGCTGGGGGCTGTCTGCTAACAACGCTCTGCTCTGCAAAGTCTCTCTTGGGGAGAGGCCCAGGCGACATCATCTCTCCATTTGCAGTGTTAGGAATTCAGGTTGTCGTAAAACACTGAATTCAGGTGACAGGCTTACTGATAGGGCAGTTAGATTTCTGGAAACAGCAGGCTTGGCTTGGAAATCTGACTCTACACTTAATAGCTGAGGGGCCTTAGACATGTATCTTCCCTGAGCTTCTCTTTCCTCAAGTAACAAGAGTGCCTATTTTAGAGAGTTGCTATGAAGATTAGATGTGAGAATGTGTGTGAAGTGCTTAGCTCTGTGTGGCCCATAGCGAGCCAAGTCCGGATTCGATTTATAATAGCTATTGTAAATTAGGGTTTAATTTTCAAACACAGGGTAAGCCTATCCCTTAATATAAATATATACAGCATGAATATATATTTTTTAAGATATACAGGGCTTTTCTCCTTTCAGAAAGATGAAAGCAGGGTGGGACATTATCTGGTATCAGCATCCCAAGTGAAAACTGCATTATTTTAAAACTACCCTTAACAAGGACAGTCTAAGCAGAGAAAGATTAATACGCTCTTTAATATCAGTCTGAGGAGTCTTTTCAAAAGAGCTAATAGATCCTATCATGGAAATAGATTAAAGGAAATGCAAAAAGGAGGGGTGGGGGTGGAGGGGTTTCACAATAGGTGCCAAATCCCCTGGTGGAAGAGAGGGAACTTTATACTAAATTACCGTCAATGTTTTTATTTTCATATTTAGTCTTCTTATTTTTTAGCTCTTGGCTGTAATTGTTTACAACCTTATGCTTTACTGGATCGAATAAGGAGTATTCTTACAGAGTCAAAAACCGGATCACAGTGTGGGAGACAGGAACTGGGGGCTGCCTGAGAGTGAATGTAAGGGGATTGCAGTGGTGCAGACCTGTGACACCCAACCTTATCTGCTCAGTGCATTGCCTGGTGGCCAGCAGTTCCAGGGCCCCACTCTAAAGATCTGGAGAAAATGGGGGTGTACTTATCCGGTTTTGAATCCCCATTCTCTTCATTAGGGTCTCCCAACATATTGGGCCAATGTCCAAGGGTGAAGGGAGGAGGCTGAGGTGGAAGCAGGGGTTGTTTTCTTATTCCCGTGGCCTGCTGTCCCTTAAGCTCATTTCTCTCAGATCTGGGGCTATGCTAATGTCACTCATTGTCCTAAAGCCTTAAATGAAGAGATACAGATCTATTCCTGTCTACTCTGTGTTGATCTCTATGAAAAGACATGCCCAGCTAACTTCAGGCTCACAGTGTGAAGTCTCTTTGCTGGCCATCAGAAAGATTGGGCTCCCTATGTCTCAGGCATATTTAAATATCTTTCCTTTCTTTTCCCTCTTCCAGTTTCCTATGAGCAGCATTGAACCTGCCTTACAAAAGCTGAAAAAACAAGAATCAAAAGCCAAAGAGCTCAGGAACGTATTTATAGCTGCTGACGATGAGCAAAGAAAGATGGTGGATTATAATACATTCAGGTAAGTCAGATTCTGCCAGCAATAATCTGTTTTCCCTTCAACATCCTCCAAAGAGCAAAAAGAACAATTTCTTCCTTAGTGCTTCTTAATTTACTATATACTTTTTATTAGGAATTGGCATTTCTTTGCATTTGTATTACTTTGTGGTCATGTTTTGCCCATATGCATTTGTATATAAAAGAAGTTTATAGGCGAGAACAGAGACAAAAGCATAAAAAGTCAGTTGGTCACATTGTCTTGTGAATCATGGTGTCGAAGGATCGGGGAATGCTGGGAAGGGTGCATCTGAGTGAGAAAGGCAGAAAAAATGCAGCTAAGAGCACCCCTCCAAAATCTGGGGAACAGAGGAGGGGCATTTCCCTAGGAATGCCATCCAGGTGGAAAAGAGAATGGAAACTGTACTGATTATCAGAGAAGAGATGATATGCATGCATCTGTGTGTATGTAGACTCACACACATCTGTGTAATTTGAAAGACAAAAAAACATAGAAATCGAGGGAAAAATATATGACAGTAGTTAGAAATATTATAAGAAATCATGAACAATGAAGATTTTCTCTAAGGTAAAGCTGAATTCTGGGACTGTCCAGTGGCTGAGCTAGGCACATTTCCAAACAGCAAAATCAAATTCAGGGTCTAGTACAATTGTGAGACTTCTTAGCCTGAAAACAAAGTGAATGAGGAGTGTTCAGGAGAATGTAAATTAAATCATGGATGGAGGACAAAGGGGACTTTCTCTTTAGGCTGAGAATTCTGGCTCCTGAAAACAGTAGTGGTTGAAAGCTATATGGGAAACTCAGCTTGACACAGTCAAGATGTGGGCTGAGAAATGAGGAAGTAAGCCCAGGAGAGGGTGGCAGGGAGGTCTTTCCAACTTTGTGTCTGAAGTCGCTTATTGCGTCAACACCTGGTGACCTGAGCCCACCATTAGGCCTAAAGTGTCCCCAAATCTCACTTATTGTTTTAACAAAGCTCTTTTGTGTCTCCAAAATGTTTTGAGAGAAGCAGTCAGAGGACATATTTTCATTGTTTGGAATTCCCAACCTTCTGGGATCAATAAGAATTTATAGTCCTTTGTTATTGTTCATAGTAATACGCATGTTCGTGGCCTTTTGGAAAATAAACAGAGTAAAGAGCAAAGACAATCGCTCAGGCTGTGGACTACTGGAGAGCAGTGGAGGAGAAAACAAATTTCCATCAGAAATGAGGGAGTGTTTTTTTATTATTATTATTATTTTGTGTCCTTTTACGAAAGCCTCCATTGTCCCAATACTCTAGCAAAGTCTATTGGAAACACTTAAGTGAGTTTATGGGGCTTTTTGGGAAGCACTTAGGCCAGGCAGGAGATCCAAGGAGGAAAAGTTGCTCTGCTGATGGAGGCCTGACCCGCATTGTGGGTGGAATAAAGGACCGCCAGCTACACTGTGTGATTGGAGGATGGCCTCAAGGCGCTGCTTGCTCCGAATGAACTGGTGGTTTCCAATCTTTAGGCCCTCTCCTGGCCAGAAAGCCCTTAAGATGAAAATCAGATAAGGTCATGCTTGGCTTGAAAAACCCATCGGTGGCTTGCCATTGTCCTTACAATAAGATCCAAACATTTTATGCAGCCAGCAGGGCCATGAGTGATGTGACTCTGTATTTCCAGTGTCATTACTTCTTTTTCTCCAACCCTGTCCTCTGTCCTCCCTGGCTGTCACTCAGTTTCTCAAACACATCGAGCTCTTTCCCACCTCCAAGCCTATGCACATGCAGTTCTCTCTTAGAATGTCCACACCTCCATCCTTTTCATGGCAAACTCTGGGACTTACCTTAAATGTCATTTTCTCAGAGGGGCTTTCTGTCTAACTATCTTGCCTAAAGTAGATCACTCACTGTTACTCTTAGCCCTTATTTATATTTTTCACAGCACTTAGCACAACTTGCAATACTTTATTTAGATATCTGGACTTGGTGTGTGTGTGCTTGTGTGTGTCTTCTCCTATTAGAATGTGAACTTCCTGAGGGGCAGGGACCTCGATGGCCCTGTTCACAGCCCTATCCCCAGCACCTAGCACTTGGCTCAGTACAGATCATAGTTCCTGAATGGAATAATGAACTGCTAGAATTATTCTTGGGGATTCTAGTTTGGAGATGGTGGCACTGTCTCCAGATGAGAGTGTAGACCAGGAGTCAGGACGTCCCAATCCATACCACATGCTTGGGATTGGGCACGGTGCCTCTGTGCTTGGCCCACAACTGTGGGTTCCAAGCTCATGGTCTTCAGCCTTCTTCTTTGCTCCTCACGCTCTTTCCTGAGCAAAGGCAAAGGGACTACATAGCCAGTCCCTATCAAACCACAACCCTAATTTAATTCTGCGCTTGGTGCTTTTACTAGCTAATATTTTTCTTTTATTTATATGTGCATGTATATTTGTATATTCTGGCTCTTCTCACCAGAACATAACTTATTTGAGGGCAAGGGCCTTCTCTTTCTTGTTTTCTGCTTTAGCCTTATCACTTTTCACAGTGCCTTGCAGATAGGAGGGTGTTCATAAATGTTGTTGAGTGGCTACATTTTATTCAGCCCTCATTCCGTTGGCTGTCAGCTGAAGGCTGAGTTCTCCGTATTAGTTCCTCAAGCTCAGATTTTTCTCCTGAACTATAGATCTGGAGATGTGAATGCCTCCAGGATATCTGCCCCTCGAATGTCCCTTAGGCATCCCAAAATAACTTCCTCTAAATTGTCCTCATTTTCTTCTCCCAGGAAAGTTGTAGCCGAGGACCCTATCTTGGTAAAGGCCTCCGTAGCTGTCCCCAGGGCCTGGGCAAGGGTCTGCCTTGTCTCTCCCCTATCTTGACCTCTCCTGACTTCTTGAAATTGCAGTTCTTAAACTACCTTTTTCCATGTCTAGCTTCACTGTTGCAGTTCAGCTTTTCATCGCTCTTCACTGGGACTCTCTTGAGAGCTGCGTTAACTGATCTCCTCTTCTTAACCTTCATCCTCCAAAGTTTTCCCAGAGTGACCTTCCTAAAATCTGGTTATGTCATTCCTCTGCTCTAAGCCCTGCATCAGCTCCTCATTGTCTCCAGGGCAAATCCCAACCTTTCAGTGTTTCACGTGAGTTTGGTCATGATCTGACCCTTGCCTACGCCTCTCTCCTTATTTCCATCTCACTAGAAGAATACTTTTGTGGAAGTCCCCATTTATTGAGCACTTGCTACAGGCCAGACATCATGCTAAATGCTTATCTACTATCCACTGGTAGCCCCTGTGAGTTATTTGTTTACTTCCCTGCCTCCACAGTTGGCTCCTGCCAAGTACAATAGATGTTTGTTGAATAATTTAATGAATGGCCCAATTTCTCAAGGAACATTCAGTCTAAAGTTTGCAGCAAACAAGTAAATAATTGATTACCTTGCACTGGGGAAGGGCGATCTTTCTCTCTGACTGTAGGGGAGTCAGGGAGAGCTAGGCCTGACCTTCACAAGCCAAGTGACTTGGGAAACTCACTTCACCTACCTGCACCTCACTCTTTTATCCATATGATGGTTTCAAAGGCCCCTTGTAGGTGCTGACATTCTGAAACTCTTAAAATAATAGGCTTATAAATACACTTGTAAAATGTTCCCCTTTCAAATTTGTGCATTGAAATAGTAGAGTAGGCAGGCAGAGGCAGGATTGCAGCATGGCACCGTAGGTGACTTCACCTCTGTGGTCCTGACTCTCTTCTGCTTACATACCTGGCACTCTCGGTATACACCTGGGGCCCAGAGCCTGGGCCTGCTGCTCTGGGCAGTGGTCCAAGCCCTGGGCATTTCCCTTCTTCTCAGAGATTTGCACCTTTTCTCAGGGCAACCTTGAGGGCGGGAACTAATACACTACCTCTGTAAAAGTTGCCCTGGTTGATAATGGATTAATGTATGGACCTTCCTGAGATATTTGTGTCAAAATTGACCTGAAAGAATGCAGGGACAGATGGAAACAGGAGGCATTCTGGGGAGGGAAAGTTTCTCTTCTGCCTTGTGGGGGTCGCTAGTTCTGCCTCTAGGCGGTCTGTCAGATTGGCCTGTGAGAGCTGCTAATTGTTATCCAAGAGAGTGCAGAGAGCCTTTCTCAGAGCCTCCATCCTGACAGGCGGATTTCAGCAGGGAGCCGGGCAGGGATTAGGCTTGGCAGGGCTGTTTTCTTTTGCAATTGGGATCATGGGCAGGGTGAGGCTTCCCACTGTAGGCCTGGACTCTGAACCACGGGTGGCAGCATCAGCGGGGGCCCCATGCCAGCCAGGGAAGACGTGGCCGGTCCCTCCCTTCGGCCCCCTCGCTGAGCCTTGATCTACCCATCAGAGGTGACACCCACCCCATCTAGCCTGCATGTATTTTGGTTTTCTGTGTACTCACCTCTTCTCCCCACCTGGGTGGAGCTCTCAGAGGGCAAGGCTCATGCCCGGTTCACCTGTGTGTCTTTCCCAGATACCTCCAGTGCCATGTCTCAGGCCTCAGTGAACGTAGTAAGTTACTACACAGTTCTTCCTCAGACTCCCATTATCAATTGTAGGGTCAGGAGATTTCCTGTAAACATTCCACGTAATAAATTCATTCTACGATTTAGAACCTCGAGAAAATTTTCTCTCTTTTAAAACTAAAATTCTTCCTGAGGGAGGTTGAATGATATAAATAGATCCAATTTTGGACTTGCAGATCTGAAGCCAAATCTCACTTCTAGCATTTGTCAGCTTGGTGGCCTTGAGTACTTGCTGAACAATGTTTTCACTTGTAAAATGGGGATAATAATACCTCCTCATAGAGCTATTGTGATGAATAAATTTGATAATGTATGTAAAATTCTTATTGTAGCACACTGTAGTGTGTAGAGGACACTAGAAAATGAAAACCCTTTATCCCAATAGTTGCAACTTGATGTCACTGAAAATAGTAATAGCAATCTATGCCCTATCTTTGGTATCTCAATAAGTTACATATTTACCCATGATGAGGTCATTGAAAACGTTCTTTATTAATGAGTTTGGAAGAAACTTTTTACAAACCTGAAGGCCATGAAAGTGGAAAATAAACATCAGCGTTGGTAGACCAAGGTTGGGAAACATTAATATAAGTCACCCTATTACTGTCCTTTACTTCAAGGAAGAAGATTGTAAATTTAGTGCCTAAAACATTGTAATGATCTCATCCTGATTTATCTCAGACATTTGTCTCTCCCTTTATGTGGTTTTGCTCTGTCTTTATTTGAACAACTCTGTACGTTGTTATTAGTGTTTTTATTGTAAGCTGTCTAACATCTTTTAAGGAGGCCACTAGCCTATGAATCTATACGTAGAAAACCAAAAACAAAGACAAACAAATTCCAAACGCTCTCAAACATCTACTCTCATCGAGAACCAAATAGACACTTTGACAGTGTTCCTACCATATCTTTGAGATGGGAGCCTCAGCATATATTTTCGAAAGCAGCATTTTGAATCTTCCTTAAAGCATTAAATATAAATAATGTGATGTCATAGAAAGAATGCTGGCCTGGAAATCAAAAAGACCGAGATCTTTGATTTGATTTTGTCACTGCCTGATGGTGGTGTTTGTATTGGTGAGGGCTTAGTTTTAAAAAGCAGAATCCTCTCTGGCTAGTTAAGCAGAAAAGGATTTTATTAAAAGGATCCTGGGTGGTTCACAGTATCTTTGGAAGGGCTGGAGAAACAAGCTGGAGGCTAAGTTCTAGGAACAGTGCCCAGAATTGAGCTGTAGAACTCGTCTGTTGAGAAAATGGCCTGTGTTACCACTGCACCACCCACGACTCATTGCTGCATTTGCACCTCTGCCAAGAACTCGATTTTACCGTAGCCATTACTACCATTACTACCACCGCTTTTGGCAACCTTGAGTCCTTTGCCACCCCTGAAAGCTGGACCCCTGTGACGCCAAATGTGACCCACACTTAGCGGCTTTCTTCTGTTAATCCCTTCCAAGTCAGTGTCTTATGTAAGCATCTCTGATTGGTGGAGCCTGGATCACCTGTATGTTTCCAACTACAAGGAAGGCTGGGAAATTGACCTCTGGCTTCCATGTTGGGGTGACGGGGAACATAATGTGGGAATTACCCCAAACATAGAAGGGTGATTTAAAAGGTGCCCTTTTCATTTGCCATGATAGCAAATCCAAGCCAAGATGAGCCAAACAGGGAACATAAAATGTTGACATTAGGGACTAAACTCCTTGTTTGTAACCAAGCAAAACTCTTGCCTAGTTTAAGCACTTTGCAGATACTGTTCTGACCCACCACGCAGCTAAACAAAATACACAGTGCTCCTCTACACTGCTGCTTTTGCAATCTCTGACACACCTTTCTGAGTTTAAATTGCCTTAAATGAAGGTATTGGATTAGATTCAAGTTCCTAGATTGAAAGCTGGCAATTGTATTTTGTTTGGCTTTTGTTTAATGCTTTTAAAATTAGGAGTTTAGACATAAAAATCTATGTATCTGGCACCTCTTGGAAAATAGAAACTGGGCCTACGTTTTCCCATGGCAACAACCAGTTGGGGGTGAGTGGTGGCTGTCTTCCTCAGATAGAGCCTGCTCTCTGTATTTCTTTCCAGTCTCTACAGTTCCTTATTGTCTTATACTTTCTCCCATTTATCTTACCTGCATACCCCAGTAGGTACTTGACTATGTACCATTGGATCAGATCATTATAAAGTCCTTTCCAGCCATAAAATTCCATTATTTTGTTACCCTAGGTATAGTGGAAATAGGCATTTAGGAATCACTGTACAAATAGCCCAAAAAAGAAGTGAAGACTGATTTTTACAGTAGAACCCGAGTATGATTGTATACCTAAAAATCCAAAAGACTCAATTTAAAAATGGTTAGAACTGTTAAGAGTACTCAGGAAAGCAGCCAAATACAAGAAAACTACATAAAAAGCAATAGTTGTACTTTATACCAGTAATAACCAGTTAGGAAAATTTGTGCAACAGGGGGTACTATTTGCTATAGCAATAAAAATTATGAAATATCTGGGAATAAATTGGACAAGAAATGTGTAAAACCAAAATGAATTCAATTTCAAGACTTTATTATATCTCGGGAAGACACTATAGTAACAATTCTAATCTGTCCAAATTAATCTAGATTTGAAGCAATGCCAATCAGAATTACAAGGTGGGTTTTTGTTATTGCTGCTGTTAGATTTGGTTTTGTTTTGCAAGGTTAGGGGAGAGAAATTGGCTCATTGATTATGAGGTCCCTCAAGAAAAATAAGGGATTGAGAAAATGTTGAAAAAGAAGAATATTAAAGTCTAGATACTAGAATTTATATAATTTATAGATATTTGAAAACATCGTAATGTATTAGAAGAGAAATAAACCAAAATATCAGTGAAATAGAGTTTAGAGTCTATAAAAGACCCATTTTTATGGACTTTATTGTAAGGTATAGGTGGATAAGTTTTCAAATCAATAGAGAAAGAATGGATTGTTAATAAAGGCTTCAGTGACAATTGACTGGGAAACATTTAATACATTTTTATTTTGTGGTAGGGCACAGTCTCCAAAAACCATAAAGGAAAAGTTGACTGCATTGACTGTAGGAAAATTTTATATTTCTCTATAGCAAAAGATACCACAAACAAGCTTAGAGGACAAGTCTCCAAAAACCATAAAGGAAAAGTTGACTGCATTTACTGTAGGAAAATTTTATATTTCTCTATAGCAAAAGATACCACAAACAAGCTTAGAGGACAAGGGACAGACTGAGAGAAAATATTTACAACTAGTATAAGAACCAGGGGATGAATGATAAGGATTTATGAAAAACTCCTATAAAATCAACAGACAAAAGTGAGTTAAGGACAGGAATAGACAATTATCAGAAGAAATACAAATAGCCTTTAAACCTATGAAAAGAAGCCCAGTAATGGTGCAAGCTGAAACAACAATGAAATATAATTTCTACATATTATATTGGCAACATTTTAAAAGAATAATATAACTGACTCCAGATGAGCATGTGGCATAACAGCTCCTCTCATTTTCTATTGATAAGAGTTTAAATTGGTTGAGCATTTTGGAGGACAGTTGGTACTTGTCTGTCCAATGTTTAGACCCTTTTACCTAGTAATTGCACTTTTAGAAAATTTTTATTCAGAAAAATTTTGACAAGTGGATTGTAATAGATGTATGTGTACCCATACACATACAATATTTATTGCAGCAAACTTTGTAATAGGAAAAATCTGGAAAAATCAAGGGGCCAACAATAGGGGAATAGTTGGATGCATTCTATTGCATTAGTTTAAGACAGTACTATTTAGCCATTAGGAAGAATGAGATAGACTAAATATGCATACCTGGAGAAATGTTCAATGTGTTAGTCAGGATTGGCCAGGTAAGACTGCAATAACAACTAACCCCCAAATCTCAGGGAATTAAATTAACAAAGGTTTATTTCTTACTCTGTGTATCTATTGTTGTTATCAGGGAGAACTTTTTTCATAGTAGCCACTCAGGACAGAACAGCCACTTCCTTGAATGTACTGATCCCTGTGCCAGAGAGAGAAGAGAACTTTGTAGAGTTGAGCCCAATAAATTCTCAGCTGGGAAGAAATACATATCATTTATACTTTTAGTTCATTGGCTAGTACTAGCCATACGGCCCCACCCATATGTTCAGAAGAAAGAGGGAAAGCAGATGTTGCTGAACAGCACTAATGGTTACCATGTCATGCTGTTTTATAGATAAAGCAAAATTCAGAAGTCTGTGTAATATGATCATATTTATGCCAAAAATCTAACAGTTATATGTGCATGTATGTTTATATAAATATTTCAAGGATGGTGTATCCTTTGAAGAAATGCTAGAAGGCTATAGCTAGGAGGCTATAGAGTATGCCTTTTTGTTTGACGTTTTTTTTTTTAACAACGAGCAATTGTCAAAATAAATAAATAAATAAAAAGGTAAAAACAAAACCCAAACAAATAAAACCAAAAAGCCTGGGCAAAGAGTGCTAAACATTTTCTATTTCTTGCTTCAGTTTCCAGAAAGAACTGATAGCAAATGCTGGCAAAATGTTCTGAGCAAAAGTCAACAGTCTCGGAATCATAGAGCAGGGTATGACTCGTTCGACTTACTGCTTCACTCTAATTATTGATTAGACTCAAATAATTGCAACATGCTTACTTAAAATTCTTATAGCTCAAATTATTTTATATTAGTGTTACAAAATTCCAGAGCTTTAAAATTAAATTTTGGAAGGAACAGTTTTTATAGTTTTCAAATTCTTATCAAATTAACCACAAAATCTTATCCATTCATTTCACCCCAACATTTTATAAAAATTTTAAAACATTCAGAAAATTTGAAAGGATTGAACACCCAAATACCCACCACTTACATTGTATCATTAACATTTTATTATATTTGCTGTATCATGCATCTTTCCATTTGTACATCTCGCTATCCATCCATTAATCCATCTTAACTTTGGAGCATTTCAAAGAAAATCACAAACATCAGTTATTTCCCTCTAAATATTTCAGCATGCTTACCATTTATTTACAGTTCTTTTCTTTTGATGTAAAATTTGTATTTAATAAAATGTGCAAACCTTAAGTGTACATTTGCTGAGTATTGACAAATGCATACAGCTGTGCAAGCCAAATCACTATTAAGACATAGAACATTACCATCACTCCAGAAACTTCCCTCCTACCCCATCCAGCTCAGTTCCTGTGCATATTCCCCATTTAAGAGGCAACTACTGTTCTGATTTTTTTCACTGTAGATGGTTTTTTCCTGTTCTAGAATTTCATATAAATGGAATTATACAGCATGTATTTTTTTGTGGAATATCTTATTCAGTATGATTTTGAGATTCATCCATATTGTTGAGTGTATTGGTAATTCATTCCTTTATATTCCTGAGTAGTGTTCCATTATATGAATATACCACCATTTGTTTATTCTCTCCACTGCTGATGGATACCTGGGATATTTCCAATTTTTGGCTAATATAAATAAACCTGCTCTGAACATTCTTGGACAAATAGTTTTGTGAACATAAATTTTTATTTCTCTTGGTTACATACCGATGAATGGAACTGCTAGGACATAGGTATATATTTAGTTTTCAAAGAAACTACCAGACCTTTTACCAAGGTGGTTTTACCAGTTTACATTCTCCCTAACAACGTACAGTCTAGTTGTTTCATAATCTTGCCAACATTTGGTATTCTTAGGCTTTTTAATTGAAGCCATCTGGTAGCTAAGTAGTGTCTCATTGTAGTTTAATTTGCATTTTCCTGATAACCCATGAAGTTGAAGACATTTTTCATGTGCTTATTGGCTATTTGTATATCTTTTTTTGTGAAGTGCCTTTTCAAATCTTTCGCCAACTTTTTTTGGTTGTTGTTTGTTATATTACTGAGTTGTAGGAGGTTTTTAATATTTCCTGGATACTAGTCATTTCTCAGATACATGTTTTATGAAGATTTTTCTACCAGTCTGTTGCTTGCCTGTTCACTTTCTCAGTGGTATCCTTTGATGAGTGCTGTATACATTTTGAATTTGTGAAGTCAGACTGTCAGTCTTTTTTTATGGTTATTGCTTTCTGTAATCTGTTTAAGATGTCTTTAGCTACCTCAGAGTCATCAAGATACTCTCCTATGTTTTCCTCTAATAGCTTTATGATTTTAGCTTTCCTTTTTAAGTCTGTGATTCCTCTCAAATTAAATTTTGTGTATTCTGTGAGATAAGCACGAAGGTTTATTTTACTTAACTTCTTAAACTGCTTATTTGAAATTCGTATGTTATGGGCCATAATATTTTATATTAAAGTAAAAAACAAATTCCAGAGCTTTAAAATATAATTCTGAAATGAAAGAGTTTTTTAAATTTTCAAATTCTTATTAAATTAGTGACAATGTCTTATGCATTCATTTTTTAAAATTCTATGACATAGTTTTGACTATTAAAATCTCAAATTCTCCTTTGCAAAAGAACTGAAATGCTGATCTTTTATATTTCCTCATCTCTTCTACTTTTTGTAATACATTTCCACTTCTTGAGAATTGAAGTATCCTCACTAAATTAACATCCCTGTTAACTGAGGAATTGCTAGATACCAATTACCTTGTTAACTGAAGGAAACCGTATACTACACATGTATGACAGATTGTATTTTCTAAAGATGGCTGCGACAGTATCTCCCATCCGATATGTTTATCTACAATGTGAACTTGAGACAGTATCTCCCATCCGATATGTTTATCTACAATGTGAACTTGACACTCCTTCTACTGAGAGATGGGGTCTATGTCATCTCCCCTTGAATCTTGAGTAGCCCTGTGACTCACTTATAACCAATAAAATGTGGCAGAAGTGATGCTGTGTGACTTCTGAGGCCAGATCAGAAAAGATGATGCAGCTTCTGCATTGTCTGCTGTAACACTTGCTTTTCAAGTCCTGAGCTACCATGTAAGAAGTTCTCCAACCTTGAGGCTGCCATGCTATGAAGAAGCCCAGGCTACATGGAGAAACCAAGTGTAGAAGTAATTCAATTGACAGCTCGAACTGAGATCTCAGCCGATGGCCCTTGCTTTGCACTGGACTTGTGAGCGAAGACACCTTCACATAATTCAAGCCCCCAGTTACAGACTCTTCTGGGTTGAAACTCCAGACATTCTGCTGTGCTCTGAATTACTGACCAACAGAATCCATAAACGTAACAAGATGGTTGTTTTGAACTGTTAATTTTTAGGATAATTTGCTAACTGGAGCAGCATGTACCAACACATTCCGGGGAATTAGAATACTGAAAATATGCAGCCCTCAAGCTAAATATTTAATTTTGGATTATTAGAGAGACAGTTTGATATCCTTTAGTGCCTCAGTCATGGCTTCCCGGTTTTTTATTTGCAGAAGTAGAGAAATCCTGTGCCACATCTTGGAAGTTGCTCTTGTGAAAAGATCTCCACATCTAATTAGAATTCAGAATATGCCCCCAAAAAAGATTCTTTGTACTTGTACCTTCCACCTTCCACCTGAGCTGAGCCAGGTGAGGTGGGGGCCTTTTGTGAGTTTAGATGTGTTTTCCACTTAAAGAAGATGCGGCCTCATTTTCCAAGACCACATTTAATTTTTAAAATTCTAATTTAAAAAAATTTACGTATAATAAGATTCACTCTTTTTGGTGTACAGTTCTATGATTGTGACAAATTCCTAGAGTTGTGTGACCACCACCACAATAAAGATGCAGAACAGTTCCATCACCCCTGCCTCCCCACCGAAAAAAATGGAAATATGCTTTCTCTTGAATAAATACCTAGGAATGGATTGTCTGAATCATATGGTAAGCATATATTCAACTTGGTAAGAAACTACCAAACGGTTTCTTTTTTATTGAGTTCATAATAGTTTATAATATTGTGAAATTTCAGTTGTTTATTATTTTTTGTCAGTCACCATATAAATGTGCCCCTTCACCCCTAGTGCCCACCCCTCAACCCCTTTCCCCCTGGTAACCACTGATCTGTTCTCTTTGTCCGTGTGTTTGTTTATCTTCCACATGAGTGAAATCATACGGTGTTTGTCCTTCTCTGTCTGGCTTATTTCACTTAATATGATACCCACAAGGTCCATCCATGTTGTTGTGAATGGGACGATGTTATCTTTTTTATGGCTGAGTTGTATTCCATTGTATATATATAGTACATCTTCTTTATCCATTCATCAGTCAGTGGGCAGTTGGGTCGCTTCCACATCTTAGCTGTTGTGAATAATGCTGCAGTGAACATAGGGGTACATGAGTCTCTTTGAATTTTTGATTGGAAGTTCTTAGGATAAATACTCAGTAGTAGGATAGCTGGGTCATATTGTATTTCTATTTCTAATTATTTTAGAAATCTCCATACTGTTTTCCATAGTGGGTGCACCAGTTTGCATTCCCACCAGCAGTGTATGAGGGTTCCCTTTTCTCCACATCCTCTCCAACGTTTGTTATTTTTTGTCTTGGTGATTATAGCCATTCTCACAGGTGTAAGGTGATATCTTAGTGTAGTTTTGATTTGCGTTTCCTTGATGATTAGTGGTGTTGAACATCTTTCATCTGCCTGTAAGACCTGAAACCATAAAACTCCTAGAAGAAAATATAGGCAGTACACTCTTTGACATCAGTCTTAGAAGGTTTTTTTCTGAATACCATGTCTACTCAGACAAGGGGGACAAAAAAAAAAAAATAAGCAAGTGGGACTTCACCAGACTACAGTGCTTCTGCAAGGCAAAGGAAGCCAGGATCAAAATGAAAAGACAACCCACCAACTGCGAGAAAATATTTGCAAATCATATATCTGACAAGGGGTTAATCTCCATAATATATAAAGATCTCACACAACTGAACATAAAAAAACAAACAACCTGATCAAAAAATGGGCCGAGGATATGAACATTTTTCCAAAGAAGATATACAGATGGCCAACAGGCACATGAAAAGATATTCAGCATCACTAATTATCAGGGAAATGCAAATCAAAACTACACTAAGATGTCCCCTTACACCTATTAAAATAGATAATGGTCTACTTTCATTCTTTTGCATATGGCTGTCTAATTTTCCAACACCATTTATGGAAGAGACTTTGCTTTCTCCATTGTATGTTCTTTGCTCCTTTGTAGAAGATTAGCTGTCCAAAGATGAGTGGTTTTATTTCTGGGATTTCAATTCTGTTCTATTGATCCATGTGCCTGTTTGCCTGTTTTTGTACCAGTACAATGCTGTTTTGATTACTATAGCTTTGTAGTATATTTTGAAGTCAGGGATTGTGATACCTCCAGTTTAGTTTTTTTTTCTCAGGATTGCTTTAGCTATTTGGGGTCTTTTGTTGCCCCATTTGAATTTTAGGTTCTTTGTTGTATTTCTGCAAAGAATTTAATAGGGATTCTGATTGGAATTGCATTGAATCTGTAGATTGCTTTAGGTAGTATGGACATTTTAACTATGTTTATTCTTCCAATTCCTGTGCATGGAATATGTTTCCATTTCTTTATGTCATCATCCATTTCTTTCAATAATGTCTTATAGTTTTCAGTGTATAGGTCTTTCATCTCCTTGGTTAAATTTATTCCTGGATGTTTTATTCTTTTTGTTGCAATTGTAAATGAGATTGTGTTCTTGAGTTCTTTTTCTGTTAGTTCATTATTAGAGTATAGAAATGCAACTGATTTTTATCAGTTGATTTTGTATCCTGAAACTTTGCTGTAGTTGTTGATTATTTCTAATAGTTTTCTGATGGATTCTTTAGGGTTTTCTATGTATATAAAATCATGTCGTCTGCAAACAGTGAGAGTTTCGCTGCTTCATTGCCAGTTTGGATATCTTTTATTTCTTTTTCTTGCCTAATTCCTCTGGCCAAAACCTCCAGTACTATGTTGAATAAGAGTGGTGAGAGTGGGCACCCTTGTCTTGTTCCTGTTCTCATAGGGATGGCTTTCTGTTTTTCCCCTTTGAGTATGATACTGGCCGGGGGTTTGTCATCTATGGTCTTTATTATGTAGAGGCACTTTCCATCTATAACCATTTTATTGAGAGTTTTTATCATAAATGGATGTTGGATCTTGTCAAATGCTTTCTCTGTGTCAATTGAGATGATCATGTGGTTTTTGTTTCTCATTTTGTTAATGTGGTGTATCACACTGATTGATTTGTGGATGTTGAACCATCCCTGTGTCCCTGGTATAAATCTCACTTCATCATGGTGTATGATCTTTTTAATGTATTGCTGTATTTGGTTTGCTAATATTTTGTTGAGGATTTTTGTGTCTATGTTCATCAGCAATATTGGCCTGTAATTTTCCTTCTTTGTGTTGTCCTTGTCTGGCTCTGGTACCAGGGTGATGTAGGCCTTGTAGAATGTGTTAGGGAGTGTTCCATCTTCATCAATTTTTTGGAATAGTTTGAGAAAGATAGGTATTAATTCTTCTTTGAATGTTTGGTAGAATTCTCCAGAGAAGCCATCTGGTCCTGTACTTTTTTACTTTTTGGAGGTTTTGGATTACTGTTTCAATCTCTTTACTTGTGATTGGTCTATTCAGATTCTCTATTTCTTCTTGATTCAGTTTTGGGAGGTTGTATGAGTCTAAGAATTTATCCATTTCTTCTAGATTGTCCAGTTTGTTGGCACATATTTTTTCATAGTATTCTCTTATAATCCTTTGTATTTCTGTGGTGTCCATTGTAACTTCTCCTCTTTCATTTCCAATTTTATTTATCTGAGCTTTCTGTCTTCTGTTCAGTGAGTCTGGCAAAGGTTTTGTCAATTTTTTTTTTCTCAAAGAAGCAGCTCTTTGTTTCATTCATCCTTTCTACCGTTTTTTATTTTGGTTTCAATTTCATTTATTCCTGCTCTAATTTTTATTATTTCCCTCCTTCTGCTGATTTTGAGCTTTGTTTGTTCTTCTTTCTCTAGTTCTGTTAGGTGTAGTTTAAGATTGCTTATTTGAGATTTTTCTTGTTTGTTAAGGTGGTCCTGTATTGCTATGAATTTCTCTTTTAAGACCACTTTTGCTGCATCCTATATGAGTTGGTATTGTGTATTTTCATTTTCATTTGTCTCTAGATATTTTTTATTTCTCCTTTAATTTCTTCAGTGATCCATTGGTTGTTCAGTAGCATGTTGCTTATTCTCCACATCTTTGTCACTTTCCCTGCTTTTTTCTTGTAGTTTATGTATGGTTTCATAGCATTATGGTTAGAAAAGATGTTTGATATGGTTTCAGTCTTCTTAAATTTATTGAGGCTTGCCTCTTTCCCCAACATATGGTCTATCCTTGAGAATGTTCCATGTGCACTTGAGAAGAATGTATATTCTGCTGTTTTTGGATGGAGCGTTCTATATATAAGTATTAAGTCCATCTGTTCTAGTTTTTCATTTACTTCCACTATTTCCTTGTTGACTTTCTGTCTGGATGATCTATCCATTGATCACAGTGGGGTGTTAAGGTCTTCTACTGTTATTGTGTTGCTGTTAATATCTCCTTTTAGGTTTGTTAATAGCTGCTTTATGTACTTTGGTGCTCCTGTGTTAGGTGCATATATATTTATAAGTGTTATGTCCTCTTGGTAGAGGGTCCCTTTTATCGTTATATACTGCCCCTCTTTGTCTCTCATTGCCTTTTGTATCTTGAAGTCTAGTTTGTCTGATATAAGTGTGGTCCACCTGCTTTCTTCTGTTTGCCATTAGCTTGGAGTATCATCTTCCATCCCTTCACTCTGAACCTATGTTTGTCTTTGAAGCTGAAATGTGTTTCCTAGAGGCAGCATATTCTTGGATCTTGTTTTTTCAATCCATCCTGCCACTCTCTCTTTTGATTGGGGAATTCAATTCCTTTACATTTAGAGTGATTGTTGATGTATGAGGGCTTAATGCTGCCATTTTATCACTTGTTTTCCAGTTTTTCTGCAGTTCCCTTATTTCTTCTCCCATGTATTTCTAACTGCCGGTTCAGTTTGGTAGCTTTCTATGATGGTTTTCTCAGTTTTCTCTTTGTTTATCATTTGTATCTCTGTTCTGATTATTTGTTTAGTGGTTACCATGAGGTTTGTGTAAAAAATCTCAGATGAGATAGTCCATTTTTTGATAGCCTCTATTTCCTTAGTCTAATCAGGTTCCATCTCTTTTCTCTTCCCCTTCTAAGTTATTGTTGTCACAATTTATTCCATTTTGTGTTGTGAGTTTGTGGCTAAAATAATGAGATTATAGTTATTTTTGATGTTTTCCTTCCCTTTATCTTTAATGTTATAATTGTTTGCTGACCTGTTCTGATAGAGAGATTCGATTTTCTGATTTTGTCTGCCTATTTATCTCCTTGTTCAAGGCTTTGTAAACCCTTTTGGTTTTTTTCAGGTATGAGAGCTTTCTTAATCGTTTTTTGTAGTGGTCATGGTGCTGGTGGGGTCTTGTGGCAATGAACTCCCTCAGCTTTTGTTTATCTGTGAAAGTTCTTATTTCTCCATCCTATCTGAAGGATATTTTCACTGGATAGAGTATTCTTGGCTGAAGGTTTTGTCTTTCTGAATTTTGACTAAATCATTCCACTCTCTCCTAGCCTATAAGGTTTCTGCTGAGAAATCTGCTCATAGCCTGATAGGGGTTCTTTTGTAAGTTATTTTCTTCTTCCTTGCAGCCCTTAATATTTTTTGTTTGTCATTGACTTTTTCCAGTTTTACTACTATATGCCTTGGAGAGCGTTTTTTTACATTGATGTAATTAGCAGTTCTATTAGCTTCTTTTACTTGTAATTCCAGCTCCTTCCCCAGGATTGGGAAGTTCTTAGCTATTATTTCTTTGAACAATCTCTCTGCTCCTTTCTCCCTCTGGAATGCCTATAATCCTTATGTTGTATTTCCTAATTGAGTCAGATATTTCTTTTAGAATTTCTTCATTTCTTTGTAGTCTTAGGTCTCTCTCCTGCTCCATCTGAAGCATTTCTATATTTGTGTCCTACAGACTGCTGATTTGCTCCTCCATGATGTCAGGTCTCTTATTCAGGGAGTACTGATTTTTCTTCATCTCATACATTTTGTTTTTCATCTCCAACATTTCTGATTGGTTTTTCTTTATAGTTTCCATCTCTTTTGTGAAGAAGTTCCTGATTTCATTGAACCATCTATCTGTATTTTCCTGTAACTCGTTGAGTTTTTTTGTGATAGCTATTTTGAATTCTCTGCCATTTAGGTTTTAAATTTCTCTGTCTTCAGGATTGATTTCTGGGTGCTTGTCATTTTCCTTCTGGTCTGGAGATTTAATATATTTTTTCATAGTATTTGATGGTGTGGATTTTTGCCTCTGCATAGTGATAGTATCTGGTTGCAGATTCCACCTGCCACCACTGGGCTGAGGTCAGGAGCTGTGTATTCTGAGTCTGCTATGATCTGCAGCTCACTCACAGCTGCTGCTTTTCTATCTGTGTGGGCGCACTGGCCAACCAACTGAGCTGCAGCGCCATGTGGGGGGAGGGGTGTCTTCTTTCAATTCCATGATCCCCAGGGGTGTTCTCACTCTGCCCTTGCTGTCTACTCTCCTGGGGTGCTAGCTTGATGAAGACATCCCCGAATAGCCTGGTCACCTCTGTGTGGGGCTTTCCCACAGTCTGTGAGGGAACTTGGAGAGTGAAGGTGTTCTTGTGGAGGGCTGCCCCTCCCCCCCTCCTCTCAGAGCTGGACGCAGTCCTGGGGTCGCTGCCCTCAGGAGGGAGAGGAGATTACCCTTACCTTCTTCCACTTCCTCCTTCCACTGGGAAGGGTCCAGCATGTCCACCTTCAGACGTATGGCTATGTGGGTCTCTCAGATGTCTTTTGTGTTGTGTGAATGTCCTCTCTTGGCTTATGAATGTCTTTTTCATTGTACCTTAGTGGAGAGAGTCTAAGGGGAGAGCTCACTCTGCCATGATCCTGATGATACTCCAAACTGTTTTTTCTGTTGTTGTTTCTTTTAAAGGTTTCCTACATCTTTTGTTAGATTTTTTCCTTCAATATTTGGTAGTTTTTGGTGCTATTATAAGTATCTTTTTTTAGTGGTTGCCCCAGAGTTGGCAGTATACATTTACAATTAACCCAAGTCCACTTTTAATACAAGTTATACCACTTCATGGGTAGGGCAGGTACCATATAAAAACAAAATATTCCTAATTCCTCTCTCCCATCCTTTGTATCATTGCTGTAATTCATTTCACTTATACAGAAGCACATATACACACACACACACACACACACACATATACATACATACCTACATAAATACATAATTGAGGCATATATATACATAATTGAAGCATACATAATTGGATACATTATTGCTCTTAATATTTTGAACAAACTGTTATGTTAGATCATTTAAGAATAGGAAAAATAGGGGCTGCCTTGGTGGCATAGTGGTTAAGTTTGCGCACTTCACTTCAGCAGCCCAGGGTTTGTGGGTTCAGATCCTGGGCTCAGACCTACACACCACTCATCAAGCCATGCTGTGGCAGCATCCCACATACAAAACAGAGGAAGGTTGGTACAGATGTTAGCTCAGGACCAATCTTCTTCACCAAAAAAAAGCCCCAAAATAATAAGAAAAATATGTTTCTATTTACCTTCACTTATTTCTTCTCTAATGCTTTTCCTTTCTTTGTGTAAATCCAAGTTTCTGACTTGTATCAATTTCCTTCTTTCTAAAGAACTTCTTTTAACATTTCTTGTAAGGCAGGTCTACTGGCAACAAATTCCTTCAGTGTTTGCTTGTCTGAGGAAGTATTGCTCATTCACTTTGGAAGGATGGTTTCACAGGATATGGAATTCTACATTGGTGCTTTTTTTCCTCAACACTAAGTATTTCACTCCACTCTTTTCTTGCTTGCATGATTTATGAGAAGTAGGATATAATTCTTATCTTTGCTCCTCCATAGTTATAGTGTTTTTTCCCCCATCTGACTTCTTTCAAATTTTTTTCTTTATCTTTGATTTTCTATAGTTTGAATATGATATGCCTTGGTATAATTTTTTTTGGCATTTATCCTGCCTAATGTTCTCTGAGCTTCCTGGATCTGTGGTTTGGTGACTGACATTAATTTGGGAATTCTCAGTCATTAGTTGCTTCACATATTTCTACTGTTTCTTTCTCTCTTTCCTCTCCTTCTGGTATTCCCGTTAAATGCATGTTATGGGAACATGTAGTTGTCCCAAAGTTCTTGGATATTCTGTTCCATTTTTTCAGTCTTTTTTTCTGTTTGCTTTTCACTTTTGCACATTTCTATTGATATATCCTCAAGCACAGAGATTTTGTCCTCTGCTATATCCATTCTACTAATGAGCCCATCAAAGGCATACTTCATTTCTGTTACAGTGTTTTTGATCTCTACCATTTCTTCTTGATTCTTTCTTAGAATTTTCATCTCTCTGCTTACATTATCCATCTGTTTTTGCACATTGTCTACTTTTTCCATTAGACCCCTTAGCATATTAATCATATTCATTTTAAATTCACAGTCTAATAATTCCAACATCCCTGTCATATCTGAATCTGGTACTTATGCTTGCTCAGTCTCTTCAAACTGTGTTTTTTGCCTTTTTAGTATGCTTTGTAATTTTTTGTTGAAAGCTGGACAGGTGTACTGGGTAAAAGGAACTCTGGTAAATAGGCCTTTAGTGATGTGGCAGTAAGGTGGGGGGGAGGGGAAGCATTCTCTATTGCTATGATTATGTCTTAGTCTTTTAGTGTACCTGTGTCCCTTGGCTGTGAACTTTACCTTGCAGTTTCCTCTCCCCAATCCCCTCTAGATGAGACAGGATGGCAGGAGGAGAATAGAGTTGGGTATTTCTCTTCCCCCATGTGGAAAGCTTGAGGGGGCTGGAGTTATTTCCCTTGCTCCAGGTTAGTTAGGCTCTGATAAAATCTCAATAGATTAGGCTGTGGTAAAATATTTTCTCTTGAGGGGATGCCTTGTTAAGAAGAACAGAATCCTCTGGCATATTTCAAAATGCTCACTTTTTCCCTCTCCCTGCCAGAAGCTCAAGAGGATTTCTCTTCAGTATTCACTGTGAGAACCTGGTTGAGGTCCTGGAGGTAAAACTCACAAAAGTGTGGGAACCCCTTGATGACTGGCTTCCCCTGGAGTTTTTATCTCTTAGGTCTTTCTATACTGAGCCTCTAGAAATTCATCAATTACAGTTCAGATTTTTCTACCCTGCTGCTAGTTCCCAAGGAGTTTTCTGCTTGTGGGTGTCTGCTCTGGTAAGTCATGATTCTCTGTATCTGCCCATCTGTTTGTCTTAACAATTTTGGGGGCAGTGGTTTGCCCTGTGACCTCCCTTCTCTGACAGATCTAAGAAGAGTTGTTAATTTTTCAGTTTATTCAGGTTTTTACTTCTCAAATTGTTTTTTAAAGGGATTGTATCATTTTCTATTTTTGCCAGGACTCTTTGAGAGTTCCAGTTTCTCCACATGCTTACCACACTTGGTATGGTCTATCTGTTTAATTTTAGCCATTCTAATAAATGTGTGGTAGTATCTCATTGTGGTTTTGATTTGAATTTTCCTAATGAGTAATTATGTTAAACATATTTTCATGAGCTTATTTGCCATCCATAAATCTTCTTCGGTGAACTGTCTGTTCAAGTCTTTTTCCCATTTTCTGAGTTGTTTGTTTTTTTGTTCCTGAGTTTTGAGAGTTCTTTATATATTCTGGATAGATTCCTTTATCAGATATATGCTTGCCAAATATTTTCTATTTGTCTGTGGCTTGTGATCTTACTCTCTTAAAAGTGTCTTTTGGAGTGCAAAAGTTTTAAATTCTGATCAAGTCCAATTTATCAGTTTTTGCTTTTATGAATCACGCTTTTGGTATTGTATCTAAGAAATCTTTACCTAATCCAAGGTCACGAAGGTTTCCTTCTATGTTTAAGCATTAAAGTTTTAGGTTTTACATTCAGGTCTGTGATCCACTTTGAGTTAATTTTTTGTGTGTGGTGTGAGGTACGGATTGAAGTTTTGTTTGTTTGCATGTAGATAGGCAATTTTTTCAGCACTATTTGAAAAAAACTATCCTTTCTCCACTGAATTGCCTTTGAGCTCTTGTTGAAAATCAGTTATCTATATGAATGGGCCTATTTCTGGATTCTCTTCTGATCCATTGATCTATTTGTCTGTCTTGTCACTGATACCACACTTTCTTAATCATTGTATCATTATAATAAGTCTTGAAATCGGGTAGTGCTAGTCCTCCACTTTTGCTCTTCTTTTTTGACGTTATTTTTGCTATGCTAGGTCTTTGTATTTCCTTTGGAACTTTGAAATCAGCCTGTCAATTTCTACAACAAACCCTATTGGGATTTTGACTGTGATTGCATTAAATCTATAGATAAATTTGTGAACAATATTGAGCCTTCTTACTCATAAACATGGTATATCTCTCCATTTATTTGGGATTTAATTTGTCTCAGAAATGCTTTATAGTTTTCAGGGTACAGGTCTTGCACATCTCTCGTCAGATTTATCCCTGAACATTTCATATTTTTGATGCTTTTGTAATTGTATTATTTTTAATTTCAATTTCCAGTTGTATATTGCTAGTATATAGAAATAGGATTGATATTTGTATATTGATATTGTATCCTGCTACATTGGTAAACTCACCTATTAGTCAAAGTAGCTTTCTTGTTTATTCCATCAGATTTTCTGCATTGACAATCATGTCATGTGTGAATAAAGGTAGTTTTACTTCTTTATTTCCAAACTGGATTCCTTTGATTTCTTTTTTCTTGTTTTTTTTTTGCACTGGCTAGAAGTGCCAGTACAATGTTGAATAGAAGAGGTGAGAGAGAACATTGTTCTCTTCTTCCTAAAATTAGGGGGAAGGCATTTAATCTTTCAACATTAAGAGTAAAGTTAGTTAAGGGTTTCTGGTAGATGTCTTTTATCAGGTAAAAGGAAGTTCCCTTCTATCCCTACTTTCTTGAGTGTTAGATTTTCTCAAATTCTTTTTCTGTATATATTGAGATAATTGTATTGGTTTTCTGTTTTAGTTTGTTAATATGGTGACTTACACTGATTGATTTTTACTTAGACATAATGTTATTTTCTCTTTTATATTTTGTTGTATTCAATCTGCTGAAATTTTGTTAGAATTTTTGCATCTCTTTTCATGGAGCCTGGTAGAATGAGTTGTCTGCATGTAATGGTGGCCAGATCATTTTACCTATTGGGGTTTCATTTCCTTACTTATAAAAAGAAGAGGCTGGATAAATGATCTATCCATTACTTTCCATTATAATGGAAAATCGTCTTTTCCATTATTCATGTTTATTTTTCCATGGTTTGCATTTTTTGTTTAATCTTTTAACATTATTTTTCACATATTTTATTATATGTAAAAGCACAATAGCATAAGTATATTATTATTAAGTGATATGTATACATGTATTGAGGATGATTGCTCAAAAAATTTTAAAGGAAGGGGTATTTGATCAAAAATTTGGGAAAACACTTCTGTATATAATTTTTCTGGCCAGCAGGGCTAGGTTTCCTCAGAGGCCTCAGTCTTTTCTACCCAGGATACTTTGCTATTAGTCTTTGAGGTTGTGTTGGACGCTTATATACAACCTCATTTCATCCTTAAAATAACCCTGCAAGGCAGACTCATTAGTTAGCCCGAGGTCACAGAGCTAATTAAGGGTAGAGCTGGGATTCAGACAGTCTGTTTGATTCTGAATCTGATATTCTCTCTTTTAAAACTTAAATGAAATTGCAACTATGAAATTTTTAAATAAACCAAAATGTGTAGAAACTGAAAGATACCATATACCCGCTACCCAGAATTTGCAAATGTTAACATTTTTCTACATTTTCTTTTTATCTCTCTTTTGAAAAAATAAATAAGAAGTAGATTTACTTTCGACATCTCTTTCCCTTACCAGTATCAAGATGTATATATAATCTCTATGCTTAATTTTTTTCCACATATATATGTATATAGATCTCAAACTAGAGAGATTATTATATATGTATCCATATATTATTATATGTATCCATAAACAATTTATTATATTGTTTTGTACATTTAAAAATGTACATAGTGGTACATTTCTGTATGGTGGCACTTTCTGTATGGTGTCTTTTACCATATGGAAGTGTATCTATCCTTTTGAGACTTGCTGTTTTCAATCACCTTGTGATCTTGAGATATTTCTGTGTCAATACTGTAGATCTAGTTTGTTTATTCTCATTGTTTTATAGTATTCCATTTTATGAATAAATAGAGTTTATTAGTTTCTTACTTATTGAATTAGTTTCCTGTGGCTTCTGTAACAAATTACCACAAACTAGGTGGCTTAAAACAACACAAATTGATTCTTTCATGGTTCTGGAGGCTGGAAGTCCCCAGTTAGTATCACTGGGCCAAAATCAAGGTATTAGCAGGGTCATGCTACTTCTGGAGGTTCTGTGGGAGAGTGTGATCCTTGCTTCTTCTGGTGCCTGCTGGCATTCCTTGGCTTGTGGCCACATTACTCCAGTCTCTGCTTCTGCCTTCACATCACCTCCTCCTACTTTGTGTGTGTGTGTATGTGTGTGCACGCGCGCACACACAAGAAAATTTACAAATTCCAGAGATTAGCACCTAATATCTTTGGGGGTAATTCTTCAGTCTCCTATGCTTATAAACAGCTATTTTGCTATTACAAACAGCTGCAAGGGAATGTCCTTGTACACATCTCTGTGAATACGTGCTAGTTTCTCTACAAGTAGAATTGCCGGGCTATAGGCTGTGACTACTTTCAACTTTACCAAAGATTGTTAAATTATTCTTCAAAGTGGAAGCATCAATTTATATTTTTATACTTTGCATATTGCCCATTTTTCTGTTGGGATTTAAGTCTTATTACTTTGTTCTTGATACATTTTGGATGTTAGTCCTCTGTTGGTTATGTGTGTTGCAGATACATTCTCTGTCTGGGCTTCTCTTTGCACTTTCTCTATGGTGTCTTTTGCCATATGGAAGTTTAAATTTTTAATTGTAAATGAATTTGTCTACATTTTTCATTTATGGTTTGTGAATTTTGCATCCTCTTTAAGAAATTATAAATACCATATGAATTGCCAGTTGTTCCAGCACCACACATTGAGTCAGTCTATCCTTTTCCCAATGGTTTGTATTGACACATCTGACATATTTCATGGTCCCATATCCATATGAATCAGTTTCTAAGTGCTCTATTTTGGTAAATTTCTCTACTTGTCTCTCCTTGGGCCGGTACCACTTGTTTTAATTTGTTACTCTAGCATCATAGTAAGTCGTGATATGTAGCATGGTTCTAATTTTTCTTCTTCTGACTATTCCTAGGCCTTTAATTTTCCATATCAATTTTATGACCACTTTTTCTAGCTCTTTAAAAAGTCAGATTGGATTTTGACTGAAGTTGTGTTTAATTTATAGATTAATTGGGGGGCAGAATTGCTGTTACTATGAAATAGAGATTTCCCATCTGTGAATATGGTATATTTTATTTTATAGTATTGTATAGTTTTGTTGTTGTTGCAAATATTGCCTTTTTACTTCAAAATTATATTTTCTAATTGGCTGTTGCTGGTGTATATGAATGCTATTGATTTTTATATGTTATTTTTTTGTATGTTGATCTCATTTTCTCTTTTGAGTTCTCAGAGTCTAGATTCTTTTGGATTTTCTTTTGGTCCATGTCATATAAACTGTAAATAATGGCAGACTTGCTTCTTCCCTTTTAATCCTTAGGGATTTTTTCTATTTTTCTTATTGTATTGGCTAGGAGTTGCAGTTTAATATATAAGTAGTAATAACAGGTATCCTTATCTTTTTCCTGACTTAAAAAGAGATATTTCTAATATTTCACCACTAATTACTTTGCTTATCGTAGGTTTTTGGTAGCTGCAGATGTTTTATTTAGGATTTCCACATCTTTGTTCATAAAGGAAACAGGCCTATACTTTTTCTTACTCATACTGGCTTTGTTCATTTTAGATATCAGTGTTTTATAATAGCTTCATAAAATAAGTTGTAGAACATTCACTCTGTTTCTTAGAGCAGTTTGTAAAAGGTAGGTATTATCACTTCTCTGAAGGTTTGTAGAAGTTGCCTGTAAACCGTATAGCCCTTCCTTTTTTCTGGGGGTAGATTTTTTACTAATAATTCGCTTCCTCTAAGGATAATGCATCTTATTCAATATTTCTATTTCTTCTTGAGTTGGTTTTAAGAATTGTATTTTCTAGAAATTTTTCCATTTTATCTAATTTTAAAAATTTATCACCATTTTAGTCCTATTACCGTTGATTTCTGCCTTGTCTCTTTTGTAAAATCAGTTTTACTAAAGTTGTTTATTTGATTAGTTTTAAAAAGAACCAGATTTTAATTTGACCCTCTTTTTTTAAACTTTCTTTTCTATTTCATTAATTCCTACTCTTGTTTTTATTATGTCCTTCTTTCTATTTTCTCTGTGTTTATTTTCTAACTTTTTAAGTTGGACATTTGTTGCACTGATCATCAGTCTTTATTTTCTAAGAAATGCACTTCAGGCTTTCATTTGCCTTCTAAGTACTACTTTGGCTTTAGTGTGCTTAGTGTTCATTGACCTTCATATGTGAATATTTCCTAATATTATTATAATCTCTTTTTTGGCTGATTAATTGTTTGTTTTTAAATTTCCAAGTGTGTATGATGTTAGCTTTCTTTTACTTCTTGATTTCTCTTTTTATTACATTTAGTTAGAGAATATGGTTTTCATGATACTAATTCTTTGATATTTATTGAGACTTGCTTTGTAACTCTGGGAATAATCTCTTATTTTCTGAAATGGATTTATTTTTCTCTTACTTTTGGAGTTTAACTGGGTAAATAAATCTAGATTTATAGTTTTTTTTCTTTGACCTTTTGAGGATATTATTCTATTGTCTTCTGCCCTCCATCATGGTTGTTAGTAAGTTTCTTGTTAATATAATTGTTGTTTCTCTGTAGTTGTATGCCTGTTTTCCCTTTGATTGCCTCTCTCTTTGTTTTTGATGTTCTGCAGTTTCTATGCAATGTATCTTGGGACTATTTGTAATTCTTCAATTTGAGAATTATTCTGAGCAATTATCTCTTCAAATATCGTCTCTTGCCCATTCTCTGTGTTTTCCTTCTCAAACTCTCAATCTGTTCTCTTTGTCTCTTAACTTCTTGTCAGGCTTTTCCCTCTTCTCCATGTCTTTTAACCTTTCATTCATTCTCTTGATTTACTTTTCATTCTGTGCTGCATTCTTGGAAGTTTCCTTAAATCCATCATTTAGTTCATTGATTCAATGGCTGTACTTTCCAATTCCTTAAGTGCTACTTTTTAAAAAAATATTTTTGTTGATTTCCATGGCATCTTGTTCTTTTCTTATGGTTTCTCTATATTTTATCTTTTTAATAGTTTTAAACATAATAATTTCATAGTCCATTACTGATTGTTGCTCTATTGTCCCAAATTCATAAGGTACTAATCCTTCTGTTGTATCTGCTGGTTCTTACTCATGGTGGATTATTTCCTTTTATGTTTTTTAAGCTCATCTTAAACTGGGCTTTCTTCCCCGCTGCAGTGTTCCTTTGCTGCTTGGGTTGGTCCTTCAGAGTAGTTGTTTTGTTTTGTTTAAACACTTTTATTTTGAACTAATTGTAGACCTATAGAAAGTTTCCAAAATAGTACAGAGAGTTCCCATATATCCCTCTCCCAGCTTCTCCTAATGTTAGCATCTTACTGTAGTGCGATTATCAAAACCGGGAAATTAACATTGGGACAATAATGTAAACTAAACACATTATTTACATTTCACCATTTTTTTCATTAATGTCCTTTTTCTGTCCCAGGATCCTATCCAGGATCCCACATTGCATTTAGTTGTTGTTTCTTCATAGTCATCCGCAGTCTGTAACAATTCCTCAGTCTTCTCTTGTCTTTTATGACCTTGATACTTCTGAAGAGTATTGTTCAGTTATTTTATAGAATGTCTCTCAATTTGGATTTGTCTGGTGTCTTCTCCTAGGTGGACTGAGTTTATGCATTTTTGGCAAGAATACTGCAGAAATGATGCGTCCTTCTTAGTGCAGCATATCCAGGGTTTCATGATGTCAGTATGTCTTACTACTGGTGATACTGACCTTGATGACTTGTTTAAGGTGGTGTCTGCCAAATTTCTCCATTGTCAAGTTACTGTCTTTCCTTTTGTAGTAAATAAATACCTTGAGAGAGAGACTTTGAGACTATGCAAATTCTGCTTTTCCTCAAACTTTTGCCCACTAGTTTTAGCATCCAGCAGTAGAACTTTCAGAGTAGTTTTGATTTTGCCTCTCCAGGCCAGCTTATAAACTGGACCTAATTTCATCTCAATTTTGATGTTAATTTATTGCCTTGGAGCTTTTCACAGAAAGTGGGTAAAATAAATTTGTACTCCAAATTCTTATTAGGCAGAATATTGACTTTGAGTCCTATCAGATAACTTATTATTTTTTTACTGAGAGACTCAGCAGAGAAAAGGTCCATTGTCATTTCTCTTGGCCAATGAGTAGAGTTTATTAATCTTTCTTTCACTTCAATTGCAGCCTTTTACAGTTTTAGCTTTGTGCACAGGTTTCATGTGTAGGAATTCCAAATTGCTACCCTCCTTGGCCAGAGGCCTTGTCTCTTGTGCCTGAGTGAGCAGTAAAGTCCAAGCTCTTACCTGTTAATAGTGTTTGATTCCCACCTCCCCTAAAGTGCCACCCTATTAGCTTGTACACCTTCCTTTCTGGCTGTCATCTCTCTCTTTGCCTTGGTACCTGGGACATTTTCTCCCCTTTTTTGCAAGCTCAGCCAGGAGTTTGAGTTTTAATTGCTGCCTTGTCTACCATTTTGCCACACACAATTTCTCTACCATTCCATATGGACTCTCTAAAATTACACTGGAGAAAATACTGACTAGACACTTTATTATTAGGGAATGTCACATTATTATTAATACTTATGCTGAAATGGATTTGGCTTTGCTCATATAGGCCTAGTTAAAATCAGCTCCACTATTTAAAAATCTTAATAACTCTCAGGCTTTTCTCTTTCTATTTTTGAAGCATATCCATTCTTATAGCCTTGAGTTTTATGGGATGCTAGAAAAAATTCTTGGCATTTTAGAATAAATAAACCATATAATGTTGTGCCAAAACAGATAGACTATTTCTTATGTTTCTAAAGAGTGGAAAAAGGACCAACTCTCTTTCTGAGGTTTTATATATACATATATATTTATACTGTGCTTCTTTTATTTCTTTTTCCATGATTATATTCTTGTGGGAGTGGGTAAATCATTAACAGTGAAACTACTATTTCATCCAAAATACAATGTTCTAATGGTCTCTCTTCTAAATGAAGTTTCTATGAATAAAAGCAAGGCAGCTATGTAGCCATCTAGTTGGTAACAAATGATCAGGTTAGTGCCACCCATGCTTTCTTCTTTAATTAGAGTCCAAATTTTGTTTTTAAAAAATGAGAACAGTAACTAAATGCTAATTTTCTGTTCCTCGGAGGAAGAATTATGATGTAAAATGAGAGCGTACTACAGAGCAGGAGGGGAATGACACTTGGGCCACCATAAGGCAGGCCCTACCTGGATGTTTTTCATTTAAGTAAATTTTACAACCCAAATTACTGCATGTGGAAGGCGTGCCTCATAGTGAAGTGTTTAATCATGTATGTTTATCATTCATTCAATAAGCATATATTAGGCACCTACTCTGTGCCACATCCCATGGTGGGTGATGGAGGTTCAGAGATGAATGAGCTGCTTTGGAGAATGCCAGCCTCATCTCTGAACCATCATCACCTACCATGGAACCTGGCAGTGCTGTCTCTGGGCTGCCCAATCTGTGTCATTCTCTTCCCATACCATTTTGGAAGGGGTCTCTCTTTTGCTGTTCAGCTTTCTCCTACCCCTGAAGACATGGTCCAGATTACATTTCTTCTCTTAAGATGTTCCTGACTGCCCCAGCTCACATTGGTCCGTGTCTCTTTGATCTCATTGAATTTATGGCTGGTGCTACTCAGCACATTATTTTGTTCCCTCATGCGTGTTAGTGGAAGAATAAATGAATAAATGAACACATGAACAAAGGCAGTGCCCTTTGTGTGGATTCAATTTTCACTCACTTAGTAGTTAGGATCCTATTGAAAAGGAATTCCTAGACTGATTTTGGCCTTTCTTGAAGGACAGTTTATTCTACCACATACTAATAATTATGATAGCTAATGCTTATATGCTGCTTACCATGCGACAGCTGCTGTACTAAATGCTTTCTATATATTAACTCATTTAATTCTCACAGCAGTCCTAAAAAGTGGGTACTGTTATTATTCCCCTTTTGCAGATGAGGAAACTGAGGCACAGAGAGGTTAAGGAACCTACCCAAGATCATATATTATGTTACAGAGCTGGGATTTGCACCAGGCAGTCTAATAGTTTCACCATGAGTTAAGATTTAGAGTAAAACTAGCTAAGTTTGACTCCTCAAGCTGCCCTCCTAATGTCTTAGGTTCTTCATCTGTGAAATGAGAATAATTAAGGAGATTTCTGGAGGGATTAAGTGAGTTAATATATGCTAAACACAAAGCCAGTAAATGCCCAGTAACATTAGTTCCATTCACTTTCCCTCACCACTAGCCACATAGAACTTAAACTTTCTGGGTCTAGAAAGCATGTGTGGGCCCCTGAATGGCCCAGCAGATGTCTCCACCAACTCTGAGATCTTTGCTAATCGAAATCTTTTTCCTTGACTTGGCCCTTTCAGAAAGGCTCTCTTCTGGAATGGGGGCAGTTGGGGTGGGATTAAAAAACTTCCTGGGTATATACCCCTTCAATTTTTCTTCTCACTATTATATGTGGTTTTATACTTATTTATATTTTGCCTTGTTTCAGAAATGTATTTAAGGTGAGTTACTAAGATGCAAGCAATTCTATAATATGACGTGGATATATAAAAAAGAAAAATGAGAGAAAAAAATAAAAGGAGGAAAGAACTATAGATCCAGGGTGAAGTTGACACACAGAGTGTATTTACAGACTCAGAAGTCCTGGGCATTTACTAGAGGTCAGCCACAGATGGGCTCTGAACTTCCTAGAGGTCAGCACGAAATAGGAGACTGCAAGCATAAAGCAACAATAAGCCAGTTCCTTAGGAGAAGGAATCCTAATGCTGAGCCCAAGAAAGACATTCTTCACTGGCTACTCACAGAGAGGACCCTCTGGTAGCTGTATGGTGTTCTCAGAAGCATACCCACAGAATATCCCGGGACATGAGCTCCAGGTGGCTGTTTCTGATAGCATTCCACAGAACTAAACAATAGCATCCCACCAGACTACTATTCAGTCAAAGCAATTCTGCTAAGGGCATCATGTGTCATGGCTCATAATGAGGTCTAGCTTAACCTGGAGTATGAAGATGCCTCTTGCTAACCTCTGGATGAAAAAGGAGAGGAGAGTGCAAGAAGGTGTGGTCTGGGAGAGTGGGTCAATCATCTGTTGCCACACTTTTGCTATATAATAAATGACCTCAAAATCTCAGTGTCATGCAAAGTAAGCACTTATTTAGTTCACATATCTGTGGGTTGTCAGGGATTCGGTTGATCTGGGCTGTGCCCGTGTGGGGCAGCTCTGTTCCATATGTCTCTCATTCTCCTCCGGGCAGCAGTGGGCTAACCTGGGTATGCCATTCTCATGGTGATAGCAAAAGTGCAGTCAGGGAATGAGAAACATGGAAGACCTCTTGAGGCCTAGGCTCAGAGCTGCACACGTTGACTTCCACATCATTGTATTGGCCAAAGCAAGTTCTGTGGCTGACTTCATTGTCAAGAAGCAGGAAAGAAATTGTGCCCATTTAGAAGGTAGAACGACAAAGTCACGTGGAAAAGGGTGCAGATATGGGGGCAGGGGTGAAGAAATGAGGGTAGTGATACATCCCACAGAAGGGATGGAAACAACTGTAGGAAAAATTCACTGGCCCCTGAGGCATCGAGCCCCTCCCACTCCTTCCCCATTCTGGTTGTACCTGCTGCCACGATGCAGGTTAATTCAGCCTGCAGGAGTCTTGGGCATGAAGTAGCTGTGCCTAGTTGCTGCAAATCAGCTCTGGGCAAACTGGACCCTGGGAATGACCATTGTGTGGCCTGGGAGGGACTGTGCCCCAGCACCTTGCTGGAGTGGCTCCCTCCTGCCCAGAGTGGGGGAGCATGGCCCCTGAAGTGGCAGGGAAGTAAGGTTTGTGACCGACAACCAGCTTCCCCATTTTGTTTCATCTTAATTGATTCATGCTCATTTTTCCTTTATGTTTTATAAGCAGAAATGTCAAACTCTTAATAGATGAGCATATTTACTTTATTTTTGGTTTAGAGCCACTTATGTTTTATAGATGAGGATATCAGCATATGGATTTCTTGTATTACTTTTGAAACTGCTATATTTAGGCCTGATATTCTGTGGCTTCATTACATAATTTAAGCACAGGGTGTTTAAAAGAAGGAGCCAGGAACAAGTTCTCATTATATTATCTGGATTGAAAATGATTTCTCACTGACATTGCAAAGTTTAAAAGTTCTAGCCACTATCAAAATGTAGTTGAGTCGATTGTCTAGGTTGTGTCTGTGACTTCTGATTCAGATAAGTGATTTAGTCCTTATCAGTATTGTCCTCTCCCAAGCTGGGAATTCTTCATAAAAGACCAAAACAAATCCAAAAATAGACTGTGACAATAAAATGTAAGAAATTTTCCTACTTCATATTCTGATAAGGAAGTGAATCATTGTATTCATTGATGGACTTAAGTTTCTTCCTTTTCTGATTTATTTCCTGGCATAGGAGACCAGTTGCCTTAATGACAATCTGTCAGTTGAGCATAAGCCAAAGAGTCTACCTTGGGGCTTCTCTGTGATTAAGTGGTCTTAGGGCAGGGCCACTGTAAGGGTGGTGCAGATTGTGCCCTGCACAACTCTAGGGACACCAAGATGGAGAGCCTCTTTTGGAGTCCCTCTATCAGTGGTTGGGGTATTGGGACAAAGCTCCCAGCTTTTATTCTGCCACTTATCCTCTTTCCATGTTGACTGGGAACATTTATTGAGGATAGATATGATTGGCCCCCTCCTCTCTTTAACTGCCCCCCCCATACATACACACATGTCCCATCTGTGATAGAGCCTGAGGAATTTGGTGAAGCCCAGCACACAGCAATGCCCAGACTGCTCTAGAGACCTTTTTGTAAGCTTGCACAAACAGAGAAAAACTCAACTATGCAATATAGGAGAATCCATGCAGATTCTGACAGTGATTTATTGTATGAAAAATTGGTTTTTGTTTTTAGAAACTAGTTATGTTATGGTCACAACCAGATGTATGATGGTCTCAGCCAGGGCAGGCCATTTTAAGAAGCAAACAGACCAAAATAGGGAAAAAGTTATATTAAAATGTACAAAACACATTTTTTGAATTAAAATTTAAAGAGGAGACACTAATAGAAGACCGGACGCTGTAGACGACTCAGTAGTAAATCAGAGAGCTATCTTTAGAAACACCCCAAACAGAGTAAAACAAGGAAGGGATTAAACTGATGAGAAAGAAGAGAGCGAAAATGGAGATAGAGAGGGAACTGAACAAATGGAAGCAAAGTAATAATCAAAGATAATTGTACTGTAGAAATCCTTTTCAAAGCTAAAAAAAAGTATCTGGAAATTGAGAGATTTCACTCTGTTCCAGCAAAATATATGAAAAAAAATGTAAAGGTCATATATAAGGAAAGAATCTTACAAGGAGCATCCAAACAAAACATGCATGAAACAAAGCTTCAAGACAGCACCAACCACCAGCAGAACCAATGACCTAAAAACTGAAGAGATATGGCCTCAGGTAATAAAATCTTCAGTGTTCTGAGGGTAAACAAATTGGGGACAAGTTGTTTTTTTTTTTAGTGGAGACGATAGAAATGTTTTTAAATCTTTAGGAAAACAAAATATAATATAGTTTCTTTAATAAATTACTCAATATAATACATTACCTTAATACATTACTCCAGAACATGAAGAGAAAACCAAAATCAGGAACTCAAGGGAGACATCTTATCTTAAAAAATTGGAACAGGGGGCTGGCCCCGTGGCCAAGTGGTTAGGTTCGCACTCTCCGCTGCAGGTGGCCCAGTGTTTCGTTGGTTCGAATCCTGGGCGCAGATGTGGCGCCACTCATTCAGCCACGCTGAGGCGGTGTCCCACATGCCACAACTAGAAGGACCCACAACTAAGAATATACAACTGTGTATTGGGGGGCTTTGGGGAGAAAAAGGAAAAAAATAAAATCTTTAAAACAAAATTGGAACAGTATTGAACACTAAAACAGGTTTCATACACACACACACACACACACACAAAGTTATACTTGTGAATCCAAACATAAAACATTATTTCAAAAGGTGAATGACATTGTTAGAAAAATTAAAAAGGAAGATGACATGGTTTATGCCACAGGTAAAATAATTAAGATTCAGAAAAGAGAGTGAGGAAACTAAGGGCTGAATACTTCATATTGCATCTTGAGAATAAAATCATATTTCATCTTTATCTTTGAAATTTAGGTAGATAGAAGTTTAAAATACTTTAGAGCAATTTCTACTTAACCAAGATAGAATTCCAGATAGAATTGCAGAACCTAATAATCATTTCACAATGTATATGTATATCAAATCATCATGTTGAACATATTAAATATATGCAATTTTGTTTGTCAGTTTTCTTCAGTAAAGCTGGGGGAAAAGAAATTCTTGGGAGTGAGACTAGAGACTGAGATGGTGAGGAGATCCATTGTATAACTTTTTATACTTTTTGAATTTGTACCATGATGTATTAGTTTTATAATTATACATATATATAAAAAATATGTAATTTTAAGTTTTATAATTAGCTTTATAATTTTAAAACCTATTATTAAGAGAAAAAATAAAGACAAGCATAGTGCATGGTGTTCCTTTTTAGAAAAAAAATTGCAGAACCTAAGAGCAAACCTAGTATAGTCTTTACTGCAAAAGAAAAGTAGCAATAGAAGGTAGTAGTGAGAATACATGAAAAACTGAAAACACAAAACAAGATGATGAAAAAAAAAACTCCTAGGAGAAGTCTTGACCATAAATCGCCTCTGGAACCCTTAGGACACATTCTCCCTGCTCGAGGTCTGCGTGTGATCACCTCTCTTTTACTTTCCCATTTAATCCTTGAGCTCCCATGGGCCGTATTGTCAGGAATTCCTCTTGAGGAATGATCAGTATATTCCTTTTAAGACCTCTTTCCTTCCCCTTCTCCCTTAGTTGTCCAGGAACCCTAGGGACACTTACTTTGTCCAAGGAGGGTCAGAACACTGTCAAATGCCACTTTGGTGGTTCCTTGCTGTGGGAGACTGGTTCTGCTGGGCTGATGGATGCCACCAGGATGACTTAGCTGGGCAGAAGGTCAGCAGGTGGGTTTTGCTGTTCACTTGGGAGAGACATGAGCATGTTTATAAGCTGAAGGGAAGGGACCAATAGGGACCAAGAATTCAAAGGCATAGATGCCAGGCTGGACAGTTGATGGATCAGTGAGCAGTTAAGGATGAAGAAGCAGTTAAGGATGTGTCAAGGTCTAGTTATGCCTTTTCCCATTACCCACAATGGATGTTTCAGACTTTCTCTTAAGCTCCCTAACCTCACCATTTTCCTCCTACTCAGAGCAGAAACCCTCGTCTCCAGGTTAATAGAGAATGTAAAGATCCTAAATAACAAACGTGCCCCACGCCCCTGGATCCACAACTTTGCTGCCCTCCTTTCTCATCTCAGTAGAAAAGGTATCCTCCCTGCTGTCCAAAACTAGTTTCCATGGTGCCCCTGTCCCCCAGACACTCAACAAGAGGCCTGGGGCCCATCCTTGGCCAAGCACATCCAACCCTAGTTGATGCCTCTCGGCTCCATCCTCTTGCCCCATTCCTACTGCCCCAGCAGCCCTCACTGGCGTGCCTACCCTCACATTGCTTCCTCAGTGCTCTGACATCCAGCTCTCTGTTCATGTTGCTCTCTTGCTTGACATTCTTCAAGAGATTCCCTTCACCTGCAGAAGAAAATCCAAATGGCCCCACGTGTGCCTTTCATGATTGGGCCCCACCTGCCAACACTCTAACTTGTCTCTTGCTCTGCTTTCCTATGTTCTACTCATCTTGAGAACCCTGACCATCTGGGTTCAAATCTGGACTCCACCACTTACTAGCTGTGTGCCCTTGGGCAACTTGCTGAAGCTCTTTGGGCCTTAGTTCCTCTTTTGTAAAATGGGAATAATCAAAGTTTCTACTTAAAGGGTTTTTGTGAGGATTAAATGAATTCATGCACGTGAAGCAATTAAATCAATGTTGGGCATACACTAAACACTTGATAAATATTAGCTTTTGTTATTAATACTTTGTACAACTCCTCAGATGTACCATCCTCTTGCTCTCCTTGAATCTTTGAGAATATAGTTATTTCTCCCGTTCCTCTTAACCTCCTTCCCCTCCCCTCCCCTCCCTACTTCTCTGACTGGCACATTGTCTTTCATCCTCAAGGTCTGTTCCACTACCACCTCTGCTGTGAAGCCTTCCTGGATTTCCCCCTACATGCATACACATGCCAGATTGGATGAGGAGTACTTTCTCTGAGCTTCTGGACATATTTATTGCAGCCCTTTTTCTACTTTGTTGACTTGGCTTTTCTCTTGGTCTGTGATTAACTCTAGGGTGCAGGCATTGAGGGCTGGGGACTGAACCTAATCTATTCCTCTCTTATTCTCCATCAGTTGGTGTAGCCTGACATGGAATAAGTACTCAATTAGTGTTTGTTGAATGAATCAATGAATGGATACATAGGAAAGAGACACACACAGACAGAACACAATAGAAGAAATATAAAAATTCTTAGCAAGTAAGAGATGTTCAAGTTTATTAGTAACCAAATCATTATTGATTAAAACAAGACATCATTTTTACCTGTTGAATTAGGAAACACTTTCAAAAATGATAATATCCATTGCTGTGGGCTCTTGTACATTGTTGGTGGGAGGATAAAAGCAACTTAACACCATGTGTCAAGATCCTTTCAAATGTCCTTTTCTCTTGCCCACCTAATTATACTTCTGGGACACTATCCGAAGGAAATAATTTTAAATACAAATGTTTATGCAGAAAGATGTTCATTATAACATTATTTATAAAGAAATTTGAAAAAAGCCCACGAAATATCCAATTACAGAAGTATGGTTTAGCATTTTGGTTTCAGAAGAATATGTGATAACATGGAAATTTGTATTAGTTAAATGAAAAAAGAAAACTATAAAATATGCTCACAACCATTAAGAAATAAAAGACAATTAAATACCTATGCTTAGAAAAGAGACTGCAAAGAAGTATACCAGAATGTTTACTTGGTTATATTTGGGTGGTAGGAGTATGTATGGTTTTTCTTCTTTTTTTTCTTGCTCTTTACATATTGTCCAAATTCTCTATAATTAGAAATGTGTTCCTTTTATAATGGAGTAAAGCCAATAAATTTTAAATTTTAAAGTGTGTGTTCAGAAAGAATTAAGAATCTGATTATATTTTGTTTGATATGTTTCTATATGAGTAAGTCTTGAATTACTGAGTTGACTGTAAGCCCCTGGAGGGCGCAGACCTGGTCTTGTGTTCATCCCATTGTGTGATCAGTAAATACCTGTGGGCTTATATGGGGTTGCCCTCCATGTAAGGCCCCCTGATTGTCACAGGACTCAGCATGGCCTCTAAACCATCTGGCAACCAGTGAGAAAAAGTCAAAAACAAAAAACCAAACAAGTGCAATTTGCTTGGAGATAAACAGTCCCTGAACACAGGATGGGTGTTAATGAAAAGAAAGGTGGTAGAAAAGGAATAACTTTGCTTGTAGATGTAATGAATATTCATTTCTTTCTGCCCACTTGCAAGTTAAGCACCATCATCCAGACTTCCATTTGCTGTTACCAAAAAATCTTGACATGATTTGAAAAACAAAAAACACTGTTGTTGTAGCTTGTTTAAATGCATATTGTATCAAATTGTAGAAGAATTATAGATGAGCGTTTTAAAGGGCTTCTAAAATTGTACCTCTATGAAGAATATTGTTAATAATAGACAACAATTCCTCTTAACTGCATGAGAATATCTCATTTTGTTTGGATACACTTAAATAGCCTCAAAGTTGAGTGCACCAACACATGCTGAATTTCAAACTAAATAAATCAGAATTACCATGTACATCCACTACGTGTCAAAACAGGAAAAGCCATAGTATTTGATGTGAAATGAAGATTAGAGCAGCAATAGAGAGAAAACTAGTAGCTGCTTACATTTATTTGGAATAAGAAAACAGGGTCAATGATTTTCAGCGCAGATGTACTTCTCTTCGAGCAAATATAGAAAAAAGTCAATTTACAAAGCAGATGAATTTGGCAGTAATTATTTATACTGGCAAAAAGTTTTTTAGTTTCCAAAGGACTTATTTCAGGGTTCAGTGTGCTTGCTTGTCATTAAGAACTTGACAAAATTAGAGGAATTTAAAGCTAAGGTATTAGGCCATTAATTGCCCTTGCCAATTAAAAATGACCAAAATGAAGAGAGAGTATCTTTATATGTAATAGAGAGTGAAAAGGGCCATCTAATTTGATTTCTAAGAATTAAGCATTTGTGCCACTTCTCGAATATATCCATTATGCAAAGGAAGGCACACCTGGAGTTTATTACTTGATCACTTCAAACTTAATCCTGAATATGACTATTTAAAACAGATATACCATTTTCCTTTTATATTCTGCAGATAAATTCTATGATTTCAGAGTTATCAAAAACACTTCACATTTTTCCAAGATAAACTTGCGTAAGAGAAGTAACTCTTCCAGTTTAATACAACTTGAAACTATTTCTACTGTGGGATGATGAGAATAATAAAAATTGCTATCATTTATTGAGTGTTCATAATTCTAGGCACCATACTAAATGCTTTTCATATCTTGCTAACTTAACCCTCATTTTTCATTTATTCAGCAAACTATTATAGAGTGCTTACTATGTGCCAGGGCTATTTAAGGTGTTGGGATTCAACAGTGAGCAAAATAGACAGCCCTGCCCTTTGTGGAACTCACATTCTAGTAGATATCCCTCTAATAGAGGGATAGACAATATACGGAATAAGAAAGTAAATGATATACTAGGTTGAAGTATGATGAATGCCACTGAGGAAAAGAAAGCAGAGAAGGGGTTAGGGAATGCCAGACTTGTAGGGGAGGGGTCACATTTTTAAAAAGGATGGTCAGAGAAGACCTCACGGAAAATATGACACCCAAGCAGATGAGAAGATATTCTACAGGAGGTGAAGGACCAAACTATGTAATCGTCGTGAAGAGCATTCCAGGTAAAGGTAATAGCAAGCGCAAAAGCCCTGAAGTTGGAACATGTCTAGTTTGTTTGAGGAAGAGCAAGGAGTTCAGTATGGCGGGTACAGGGGGAAAGAGACGGGACAAGATCCGAGAGATAGCAGGAGAAGGGACATAACACATCAGGCCTGGTAGGTCATCATCAGGCTTTCAGGTTCTACTTCAAGAGAGATGGCAAGCCCTGAGAGGGTTTTAAACAGACACATGACGTGGTCTGACTTACATTTTAACAGGATCATCCTGGCTCCTATGGTAAAGTAAAATTCTGTGAAGTAAGTGGTCTTGTCCAATTTCAGAGATGAGGAACAGAGGCTCAGAGAAGTTAAGTAATTTACCAAAGTTCCCACTTGTTCTCAACTTAGTGGAGCTGGAATTTTAATCCAGGTCTGTGTAATTCAAAAGCTCACACTTCTCCCACTAAACACCACCACCTCCCAGTTGCAAACAGGTTTGTGACCCAGGCTGGAGTAGATGATTTTCTTATAGTCTGTGGTGACCTCTTTGTTTCCTTTTCTCTGGAGTTCTTTGGCTTCTCTGGTGAGGCCACCATGTCTCACAACTCCAGGGGACACCATTTATACCATAAGCCTATAAATGTACTCCCTGGAGGTGGGCAGTGCCCAGCCAAAGTGTCCATGTGTAATGGCCTTGTTCTCCAGTGAGGTTGAAGAGCTTTGTAAATGGTTTTGAACTAGGATTAGGCTGGTAGCAAAATCTATTTAGTCAGACATTTGTGTTGGCCCCACTTTAATGTATCTTTCCGTGTCTCCTTCCTCTGACACATATTCTACCAGCTGTCTCTGCCACCCTCTGCTGTCTGGCACCACACTAGTCCAACAGTGTGCTAGGTTGGGGAGTAAGTGATGGTAAAACAGGATTTTCTGTTCTGTTTGGGCAGCTTAGGCCCACAAGTATAACAGAAAGCCTGGGGTGGGGGGTATAGGATATGAACAGGTATGCCTGGCTTCTGATCAGAGGAAGTGAAATACATTTTATTTGATGAATATCAAATTGAAGGAAATGATAAAGGGTGCTACCTAATTGTCATCAAAATTGCAGCTTAGTTTAATTTAGACTCAACCAGATTTTCTTGTAAGCCTTGGAACCCAGGGCTTAGACTCTTGAGCCCTTGTTTACATTGAAACTAATTTTTTTAGTTTGTTTGAAAGATATTCCTTCACCATTACTTGACTGGGTGACTTTTATGGAATTATGTCTTGTAAAACTGTTTAGCATTTCATGTTTCAGAATTCTGCATAGTTACCTCGATACCATAGAGCAGTTTGGTTTGTTTTTTTTTCCGTCGTATGGCTTTAATTACAAAAACTGGGAGAAAATTATGGCGGTGTCCCTTATAAGATTAACTAAGTAATACTGTGATGATCTGTATAAAATATTAGTGCCAGGAACGTAGTGCAATATCAGGTAAAGACGAAGGTTACTCTCCATTTGAATCTTTAAGATTAGCAACAGTAATCGCAGAACACCAGATCAATACAATTAAAGCTACTTTTTAAAATGTATTTTTATTTCCTTTAAATGATTGAGCAGTAAGTACCAAGATTGGACTTTGCTCTCAGATCTTATTTTAGGTTCACTTTGCGGGTTTAGGTGAGGAAGGGCTATGTTTGGTGGAAGTTCGACCTTTGTTTTTGTGGCTACCGCTGGCAAAAACGGAGTGTGTAGAAAACAGTCTGGTGAGTCCTCAGTAGGCTAAACACAGAATTGCTGTATGACTCAGCAATTCTGCTTCTGGGTGTATATGCCCAAAGAATTGAAAACAAGCATTCAAACAAAAATATGTACATGAATGTTCATAACAGCTTTATTCACAGTAGCCAAAAGGTGGAAATGATCCAAATGTTCATCAGTACATGAATGGATAAGCGAAATGTGGTACATTCATACAATAGAATATTGTTCAGCTTTAAAAAGTAATGAAGTACTGATACATGCTACAACATGGATGAACATGAAGACATTATGCTAAGCAAGAGAAGCCAGACACAAAAGACCACATACTGTATGATTCCATTTATGTGAAATATCCAGAATTGGCACATCTGCAGAGGTAGAAAGCAGATTAGTGGCTGTCTGGTGGGGAGAGGGCTTAGAGGAAGAAGAGAAGTGGAGTGACTGCTTCTTTGGGGAGGTGAAAATGTTTGGGAACTAGAGAGAGGTGGCAGTTACACAACATTGTGAATGTACTAAATGCCACTAATGGTAAATTTTATGTTATGTGTATTTTACCACAATAAAAAAAAAGTGGAGTGTGCTATTTTTGAAAAGATTCCTCATTCTTTGTGAAGCCTATTAAAGTTTGACAGGGTCGGGTGAGACCTAAAGAAGGGGCACATGGCAAATGTGGGGCAAAGTGGCAGTAGTCACTTGAGGTCCGCAGGACAAGGCTCGCACCTCCTGGTTGGGATTCCCAGGACCGGCCTTGTGTGGGCGCAGTGGCCACAAGGGCCACACTGGCAGCTGCTCCAGGGTCCCTGGTGTCCTGCATGACTGAGGGCATTTTTAAGTCTGGGGCAGCTTGTTTGAAACTCTCATAAAGACATGGAAAGTGGAATACTGAGCTGTTTAAAACCCAAGCCTACAGAAACCCAGCAGATAGAAATTTTAACTGCAGTGAGGTCAGGATAATTTCAGTTTATCCAGTGAAAAGGAAAATAAACTTTTATGACCTGGTGGTGCTAGAATAAGTTTAGTTAAAGGTGCATGGAAAGTTTCTAGTTATTGCTGCACACGTTCTTTTCCCTTGTCCTTGGGAGTGTGCCACTGTTCCTCTTCACACTGTTTTCTACCCTCAAAAGGAAAAAGCTTTCAAATGACTTTTTCTCTGACAATGAAAGTAATACTTGATTATTACAAAAATTCATAAAAAGCAAAAATTTGTATATAGTCATTTACCCCATAACGACATTTCAGTCAATGATGGACTGCAGATATAATGGTGGTCCCATAAAGTCGGTACCATATAGCCTAGGTGTGTAGTAGGCTATACCATCTAGGTTTGTGTAAGTACACTCTATGATGTTTGCACATTGACGAAATCGCCTAATGGCACATTTCTCAGAACATATCTCCGTCTTTAAGTGACACATGCGGGGCTGGCCCGGTGGTGCAGCGCTTAAGTGCATGCATTCCGCTTCGGTGGCCCGGGGTTCGCCAGTTCGGATCTTGGGTACGGACATGGTACCGCTTGGTATGCCATGCTGTGGTAGTGTCCCACATATAAAGTAGAGGAAGATGGGCATGGATGTTAGCTCAGGGCTAGCCTTCCTCAGCAAAAAAGAGGAGGATTGGCAGAAGTTAGCTCAGGGCTAATCTTCCTCAAAAAAAAAAAAAAAAGCGACACATGCCTGTATAAAGAAATCTCAGCAATCAGGGATAATACTATAGATGTTTGGCAGGTATCCTTCCAGCCTTTATGTCTATGAATAGATATGTACTGATACCTTGCATTTCACTGGGATCATACTACATTTATCAACATAGTGTGGACCTCTTTCATACCAACAAGTACCAATGAACAGCATGCTTTTCATGCATGCTATTCCATTTCAGCGTACTATTCCATTTTATGTGTGTCATTACTGATTATTCCATGACTACTATTCTAAATGAGCTGAGGACCTTCCTTGGGTTGGTTCCTCTGTAGTCACTTAACCCTCTGTCAGAGATGATTGGTGACTCAGGGTTTCTGAAATTATTTTCTCATATTTATTTATGCTTATCGGTGATAGCCCTCAAAGCAGAGGTCATGGACGGTAAAGGGAGTAGAGGTCTGTAAAAAATCAGCTCAAAACCTGCTGCCTTTGGGAAGCTTTTGCTGACTGAGCCCCGCTCCCTCTGGTGACTCTGTCTTCTGTGTCCCAATGGAAGAGGGTCAGAGTAGTATGCAGGAACATGGGCTTTGGAGCCAGACCACGGAGGTTTGCATTCTGACTTTCATGACTTGGGCTATATTACTTAACATTTCTGTTCCTCAGTGTTCTCATCTGCAAAATAGGGATGATAATAGTACCTATGATCCATGCCAAAAGTACTTGGAAGCACAGGACCTGGCGTCTAGCTAATGCTCAGCAAATGGTGAGGGTTGTTATTATTATTCAGTTCATTCAAGTGGCTCCCCCAGTTTGTGGCTGTGAGAGCTCATCTGTGTGCTTGGACAGCCCAAGTAGATTATAGACTCTGAAAAGTTCAGATGCCAAAACACTTTATAGTCTTTTCTGCACAGTGAGCCCCCAGCCAATATTACCGATTGATTGTCTGACCCAAACTGACTAGATGCAGTTGTGGGGTCCTTTTGGTTTAATTTAGCCTTCATTTCCCATTAAAAAAAAAACAAAAGCAAAACAAAACAAAATAAAAACCCTGAAACCCTGAGAAGTAGATATAGGTGAAATTCGCTTCCTTCAGATCGGTCAGTAACTTAGCTGTGGGCTTTCCTACACTCTGTCTAATGATGATCTTGATTGGGGGAACCTAGAATTCTTAAATGATAGTGATAATGGCAGGAAACATATAAAAGAACTAAAAGCCATTATTCTCAAAGACCAGTTTAAAACAGAAGAGCAAATAAAACCTCGTATTCCCTCGTTTATTCGGGATTCTTCAGAACTGAAATACTTCTGGTAAGTAGATTTTCTAGACGTTGGAAGCTTATTCATTTAACCACCATAACAGTTTGCATTTTAACCATTTTGTTGTCATTCTTTCTAATGGATGCTGCATGATTTGTAGCTTTCATATAGAGAATATATTGAAAACAACTCAGCCAATTTGTTAGGCTTTGAATCCTCATTTTTTTAATGTTATGTTAATATGTCGTTGTCATTTGTTTTTTAGCTCTGCCAAATAATCTCAACGCCATTTGCCTTCTAAAGACTCAGACAACTGTACCCTCACACAGCTCTTTTCACTTTTAACTTTTTCTCTCATGTTTTTCTCACTGGCTTGGTGTGTCAATTTTTACTTTTTACTACAGAAATGTACATAATTGCTTTCCCCATCTCCAAAACACCTTTCTAATTTACTGATTTATAAATTTGATACCCTGGGAAACTAGAACTCCAAGTCTATTACTATTTTGTGTAAAGTAAGATTAATAGGCATTGAATGAAAACATGTATTTAGTGACAGGCCTTTTGACCATTTAAGGACTTTAAAAATTTGCTTCCTGGTTGCAGGCTGTTATCTGGTAGAAGTTTGACTCTGGGCAAAAAGCCATTTTATTTATAAGCTACAGTGCTTATGGTTTCCCATTCTAGCGCTGGTACTTTCCTGCTGCTCATAAGTTAAGCAGAGAAATTAAGAAAAATAATCACCTATCCTCTGTGTAGTTGGTAAAAGCTTTATAAAATGGGATTTAGATACTTTTAATAGAAATAGAGGTAAAATATTCTTAGATATAATTTAATGAGTGTTTTTCTGTTTTCTTTACAGAGATATACTGATGACTCTAACTGTTGGGGAGCTCACAGACCATGAAGTTATAACCATTGCGCGTCACTACCGCGTGCCCGAGGACGCTTATGAAGATGTGAATGTCCTACTTGCACTGGCCCATGAACGGTTCAAGAGAAATACTTTTGAGAATTTCGAAAGACTCATTGCTAACTGTGTATACCAAGATCGAGAAAAGTAAGCTTTTATTTTGTTGATTCTAATAAATCATTTAAGTTTCTGTGAACCTGAGTAATGAAAGAATTGATATTTTATCAAAAAGGGCCAAAAGAAAATTGACATGTCTGATCGTACTCCACTATTTAGCAAAGCCATCTTAAATCATTTTTGGAGAGTATCTAGATACAAATATTTCATACTGATGGTGAGCTTTGTTTGTTGATGGAATAGGGGAGGCCCTGTATTTTCAAAAGAACAGATGCCCCTTTGCATTTTCTTTTAGTTGGTTTCTAGAAGCTTTCAATGAAACATAGTAAATCAAGATGTTAGAAGGTTTAATTCTGAGGTGTCTCTCCTTCTTACATTATTTAAGTGATAACTGAGATTTATAAATGTGACTTTTATAATGAACAGAAAGGGAATTTGCAAGTAAACTTTCTACAAATTTCTTTGAAATTATTTCTTCTTGAAAATAATGAAGCTCAGCATAATGTATTTCTAATACATTTATCACGTTTGTATTGAGTTTTATTAAGTCAGTCATAAAAAAACCTGGAGCCTCATATGTTTGGGTGTTCATCTTCCCCACAGGCTTGATATAGTGGGGAGAGATACTCATCTGGAGTTAGAAGATCTTAGTTCTAACTCTAGCTTCTAATTTTGTTACTACACACTACTGCAGTCTCTCTGCCCCATGACCGCTTCCCTCATCTCCAAACCTGAAGTCTGCACGCAAGTGGCCATCTGCACACCCTAAATATCTTTGAAGGTCTCATAGTTTATCTTCATAATGAACATGATTTTTTCCCTAATTCATAATACATCCTTATTAGGTTTTTATAAAGATGGCATTTTTTTCTTGACTCTTTAAGCTTCCCTGAGCCTCTTGGAGGATGTGTGGTCTGAGCTTTGCAAGACCCAGACCCTACCTTCCACCCTGGTGGTACCCCTTTCCCAGAGTGAGAAGCGTGACCTTCCTCCGCTAAAGGAACACCTCTTGGGAATAATGGGCTTGCTTAATCAGACAGCTCTGAGGTTCTTCCAGATCCAACAAGCTTTGATTCTGGACATAAACATTCTCTCATCATTTTATAACCTCATTGCAAAGAAAGGAGCCCACTTTCCTTCCTGTTGGTTCTAATTTTGCCTGGTGCCTGGAAGAACATTGGCTGAGTGAGAACACTGGACAAGCATTTCTGTGCCCTCTGCAGGCTGGGGAAAATGACTACTGGGCTACTCTGGAGAAAGCATCTGACAAAATTGAGGTGACTGTTAAGGCCCCAGCTGGGGCTTCTAGGCTATAACGTTTGGGTCCAAGGAAAAGACTAGAAAATACCCTCAAGTCATATAATACTTGTGTTGGAGGCTGTAGTTGCCTGTCAAATTAGGAGATGTTTTCAAATATCAGAATCGTTTTTGACTAGTGGTCAAGAATGCGGATCGATTACTTAGAGCAACACTCATGGCTGCAGCCTTAATAGGCTGTACTATCACCAACCAAGAATCTGAATCTTGATGGAAAGGCCTTTGTAAGGACAGAATCTGTTGACTTCTGAAATGGAAAAAGTGAAATGCAATATGATGGGTTTTTGTTACCGTGAATTCCAGTACCAATTTTCACATTTATTTCCATGTGCATGTTTTTAGGACACATCTATGTTTTCTTTCCTATAGCATGTAATTAGCTACTTGAGAGACACAAAGTGTATAAAAGGCCATTTACTTTGTTTTAATGCAGTAAAAAAGTATTACCCACCAAAGACATCAGAAGGCTGTGCAAGTCCTCCAGGTTACCTTTGACTCACGATCTGCTGGTATCCTTACTGTCCAAGTAAGGAAAACCTCTACCCTTCTTTGTGATTGTCCTGCATATTTTTGTTTTGGGGGCTATTCCTGGTTTTACATTTACCTTTAATTCCCCTTGATTTACCTTTGATTGTCTTATTGATGACATACCTCCATTTAAGTATTACAAAAGGAAAAGTTAGCCACGATTTTGATTGTTAGACTATTATGAGTTATTATTTTATCTTTTTGACCTTAAGACACCCTAACACACACGCAGGTTCTGGGACAAAATGAAAATGTACAACTTCATTGGTTGTGAGGGTGTTAGATGTAAAACTCATGACAGGTTTTTCAAAGCAGTAGTCCCTGATGGCTAAAGACATGCCATAAGAGGACCTAGTGTTACCAGCACAGGGCTCTATCTTGCTAGAGCACCAGATGTAAAGCATAGAGATGATGATGTTGCAAAAGGAAAGTATGGTGAACTGCTTTCCAAAACACATCACTTCTCCTGTTAGACCTGACTTTTGACTCCCTGGCACCACCCTCCTACCCATATAGACTCTAATTATCTTTTGCTTCCTATGGCATTACTCCAACCCCTCCTCTGACTTACTTATCTTGATAATTCTGACATTTTGGGCTGTGATCTAGGCGTTGTTATCATTGCTTTGAATACATTACTTCATTTACTTTGTGAGAACAACTTGGTGAGATCAGAGCTATTATCCTCCTATCTTACATGAGGATGCTGAGGTTTAGAGAGATGAGGTATTTTGCCCAAAGTCACATAGTCTGGAAGAAGGAGAGCTGTGACTTAACCCCGGAACCTTTCAAATGCACATCTCCTGCTTCTAACCATTTTGAATTATTGTGTTCACATATCCAGTAGATTAAAATGCCTTGACAGTTCTACCTCCTTCCTGCTGCTTGCATCCACTCTTTCCTCTCTGTTCCTACTATCTTCACTCTTGTTCTGACCCACATTTGTTCTTGACTATTGCAGGGCCTCCATGTTGGTGTTTCCTCCACCAGTCTCTAAATTTTTAAATCTGTCTTTCATACAACAGCTAAGTACCTTCTAAGAGTAAAAATGTCATAGTGTCACTCTTCTACTCACAAACCTTCTGTACCATGTCTTTGTTCTCTAAGGAAAGAACAACTCCTTAGCTTTGAACTTCTTCTCACCTTTCTCCATCATGGGATTTAGGGTTGTCAGTTGGAGCATTGTTCTCAAGCAGAGGCTAGAGTAGAGAGTCCTCCTCTGAGGTGAAAGGAGAAACCAAAGGAATAGATAAAACTAAATCCCATGTGGGAGAACTAGGGTCCAAGGTGTCAGGAGGGTAATCAAGAAGAGGGCCAATCCAGATGGATGTGTGTATGCATTTGATTGACCTGGGGTTATTTTCTAGACTATCAGGTCTATTTGCTTTTATTTGCAGGCATCAGTGTGGGGGATAAGTAGGTCATCCGATGTAAAGGACCTGAGATGAAATGCGCAGGTCTAGGAGTCAGGTTTCTCCACAGTTACCACATTCCCAAAGCTCCCCTTCCCATTCTGGGTAGTCCAGCCAAATGGGCCATTTAGCATTTCACACATATACCACCTGCCCTCCCACTTTTTTGCCTTTTCTCTTTCTATTTCTTCAGTAGGAAATAGCTTTCAATTTTCTCTACCTGCTGAAAGCTTGCTCTTCCTTTAAGAGCCATTTCAAATAGCACCATATCCATGAAGCCCTCTTGGATTTGCTTGGCTCGCAGTGATTATCTCCTCCTACGGATTCTCACAATACTATTTATGTTTCTCTTTTTGTCCCTTACCTTGCTTGTAATGAAGATTTGTGACTTGACGTTTGATCCATTCAGATGCAGAGACTTGCTTTTAACCTGTTTCATTTACCACCTGTGAACGATCAGTGTACATCTTGACAATTTTACCTCTACCTCCTCTCTTATATTCTTTGAATCAACTTGCTAGCTGTGTGATCTTGTGCAAGATTTTTGACCTGCCTGAAACCCAGATTCCTTACCTCTAGAATCAGATAACAATACCTACTTCCTAGTGGTTCCGAGGATGAATTGACATAATGTCAGTAAAGCACAGCACCTGTTACTAAGTATTGATTGGGGACTAGGAGAGAAGTTTAAGTCAGGGACCAGAGACTACACACTCTGACTTAGAAATGAACTGGAAGAAACCTGTGTCTTTCTACATAGAGGAAGCCTTGTTTTTAAACAGTTGAATCTGAACGCCTTCCACACATTAAGCTGTCTTCTAGTCAGGAAACTGCAGATGTTTATTAGATTATCTTTCCATGGCCTTGAGGATGAGTTGTCCTGGAAAGTCCAGTAATGTGGGAGCCTGGCCTCTGGAAGACCTAGATGTTTCTTATCCAATACTGAGGCCACCAAGTCATCATCCTCTCATTCTCTCAGCAGACTGTTTTGTCTTTGCCTTTACAATTTGACATTAAAGGCAGAAAGACTATTCCACAACTTGCTTCGGAGTCATCTCAGCCTCTGAACACATCCGCCTCCGAGCCCAGCTTAGCTTTGAGGAGGTCATCCCTCTGAGCCACTAAGCAGACCATGTTCAGTCTAACTTTGCCTCTAATTGTGCAGTGACCCTTCTCTACACTCAGGGGAAACTTCAGACTAATCAGATTAGAAAATGTCTCATTCCCATTCCCCTCTCCCTCCAATATGCCCTGCCACGATTTGGGTCACATGCTTGGTGTTTTGCATCATCTCCGCAGATTCCTTTCAAAGACTGCCCTAATTCCTAGTGGGCCCATCAGCCTGCAGCTTACATTTATATTCTGCATTCTTATTGTTCCCCACAGACTCCACAGGGCTTTCCAGAGCCTTGACCAGACTCTCTTTCTGCACAGCCCTCCTGTGGCACGCTAAGCCAGAGCCCTTCTGACGTCTACAGTCTCCCGTGGGAGGCAGGCATGGAGTTTGTTGATTTGGTTCAGTGCACATTCTGCCCAGGGGCAGTTTTACCTGCCTTAGGATGGAGCTGGGTAGCTGTTGAGCAGCCGTATAGCCCTGCTGTGTGAGTTCAGATCAGGAGACGAAAAACAATATGGCTAAAGATTTGGATGATTTCTTTCACCCAGTGATTGTTACCCATGTGTTTCTCCTGACCCTGTGTTTTGGTAGTAAGATTTCCCCTCTACTCCACTAATATTTTTCTTATGATTCAGTCAGGTCTTTTCCTTATTAGCACAACTCAAGCTGGAATCAAGACTAAAGTCTTTTCACATCCGGTTACCCAAGCCCTCATCAGTTTGTGCTGTGGTAGCTGGTATGAGGTCACCTTACTTACCAAACGAATTCATTTCACTAATGCACAGAGATCAGACTTAAATGTTCTATGTAGTGGTAGCTATTACCCATTAATAAAAGAAGTGACAGTCTGTATTGACATAGTGCCAAGGGGCCTAGAATATTTTGTAAATCCTTGAGCATATTAAAAGGTACATTTTAGTTGATGGGAGGCATGATTCCTCATTTAGTAAGTGACAACATTGAGGTATAAGGAGACTCTTTCAGTGAAAGAGGATGCTTCAGGCCAAGATAAGTCTCTAATGGAATTAGAACTCCCTAAGATACCCTAAGCCTTTGTTTCTGTCTGAGCTCCTAGGAATAGAGACTATGTCTGCTTCATCTTTGCAGACCCAGGGACTTGCCCTGTGCTGGTACACTGGGCAGGGGGAGAAAAACATGGGCTTGATATCCATCAGACCTGCCTCTGAAGTCCAATTCTACTGCCTCCTGCCCATGTGATCCTAAATTGACTCAACCGCTCTGAGCCTTTGTTTGGATATTAATATCTCCTCAATACTAACAAATGAGAAATTATGGTTCTCAAACCATGAGAGGTAGAGAATATACTGAGCTCATTCCATTCTGTATTCCTTGTGGGACTGGAGAGTAAAGAGGCAGCCTCTTCCCCTAATTGCAGCCTTCTGAATTGAGACTTGGAATAGCTGGAAATTCAAGTGCAACTCTTTCCCCAGCAGCTCTGCCCCAAGCTAGTCTTTTACAGCTGGCTCTGGGCTCCATGGAATGCCTTAGAACTGGCCTCCCAAGAGAGCTGGTGCCTCATCCAGAAATATCAGTTAAAATGGAAAAAGTTAACAGCGCTTTAAAATCATCTCATTATATTCTACCCAGCCTCGCCCCTGCCCCCCTCCCAGAGGCATGGTTTGGGCTCAAGTGATTTCACCCAACAATACCTGGCAGTGAGGCTGAAGGACAAGAGTTGAGCCACGCGTCTGCTGTTGTTGCAGTGTTTGGTGCACTGGGAAGTTTTCAGAGAGAAGCCCCATTCTCTCTCTCACTCTCTCTGCCTTTCTTTCTCACACGCACACACACCCCAGAAGCTTTCTACCTTTTCAAATATAATGTGATTTGTAGTTTAAGAAATTTTTAAGAAATCCAAAACCATGTGGACCAACAGAGCATTGACTGTGTGTTCAGCCCGTACTAGGCAGCTGTGACTCGCCTCACCTAGGAGATGTGTGCTGGGATCAGAATTGGAATTTAGAGCCCTGGCTCTTTAGAGATAACTGGAGTTACTCATTGGCAACTTAGGCAGTGCCATCTTGCCAATGCTTAAGTTTTTGTGACCAACCAGCACAGTGGCCCAGAGCTCCACTTTTTTCTCAAGTGTTTGGTCTTTAAGAATCTCACCAGGTGTTTCAGTGTGGACCCCTGGGCTTACTGGGTAATGAACTGAAACCAAACACAACTGAGTCAAAACTATGTCTTCACTGCCCTCCCTCCCTTCCAGCCCTGGTCACGCAGCCAGCCTATTCCCTAAGTTAGGAGATGGCCTTTGCAGCAGAGGGGAACCCATGTTACTCTTCAGCAAAATACAGCTGCTGCTGTGTCTTTTACCTCCACAGATGGTGGAAATAAAGCAGATCAGCATTATTCCCCATGGCAAGGAGATGGATGGCTTCTGCAGTTTTCAAGCCATTCATCATTTTTGGGAGGGGGAGCACGAGCACCTGTCAAATGACACGTTAGACTCACTTCTAAGAACTCCCACCTAGCAAGGCATGGAGAAGCATGCTGGAGGGTCATTATTTTCCAGAGAAGAACTGGGAGGTTGTCCCTCTTCTTCCTCAAACACGTCCCTTAGTTTGCATAGGGAAGGAAGTGGTGGCTGGCCCAAGTATCGAAGGGAAAGAAGAATTTATGGAGGTTTCAGGAAAACACTTTAGCACTGTGTGAGCAGGGACTTTAAAGTAAGGAAGCTGACTTTTTAACAAGCGTTGAAACATTTAAAAGCCAGAATTAGTGTTGCCCTTTAGGGCAGTCACCCTGGAAGGCCTGCACTGATTCTAACAATGTTGCCATAGAAAGTTCTTCTTTGGAATTGCCTTCCCAACCTTTTCAAAGGAATTTCCTCCAGAATGGCAAATCTTTGTGCTTTGACTGTGGATCAGAGTCTTCGCAAGAGCCAAATGTCATTTGGAGAGGAGAAAGTAGGGGATTCAGGTTGGAGAATCAGGACGCTAACACGTTGATCAGAAGCACAGCAGGACCCTGAAGTAAGGAGATAGGTTTTCTGTACAATTCATAGGCTTTTCCAACATATTTGGAAAAGATGGATAGGGTTTGGTGAATGATGACCTGTAGTTATGAGACAGGGAAGACTCCACGACGGGTGATTGGGGAGATAATATTCAGGGGTAAATGTGAGCACTGACCTACTTGTTCTTACTCCCTTATATTCAAGCCTCTCTCCATCTCTGAACTGCTTTCCCTCGTCTCCTCCTCCAAACTAGACTATTTTTAGAACTGGAGCTCTCCTTTGTATCCTTGTCTTCTTTCTCTCACAACCTCATCTAACAAGCGTGGCATATATTAGAGATAGTGTATGTTATACTAGCAAATGAGGGCATGAAAAATCTCACTCTATCAGTGGTCCAGAGGAAGAAGCTCTGTGTAGAATTTTGGAGCAGGGAGGCTGGGAGACTAATTCCTCATCAATATGCTCCCAACTAACGATGCTCCTTCCTTTCCAAGTCTGACTTATATGAGTTTACTACCTTGAAAAGCTTGTTTCAGGATCTCTCATCTACTTTTTACACTTTTAAAATTTTTATTTTAAAAATACATGCTCATAGTAAAAAATAATCAAATCATTCTGAAAAGCTTATTTCAACAGCAGCAGTTTCCATCCACATCCCTTCCCACCTCCCAGACTCTTTCTCAAGAAGCAGCCACTTTCAGCCCTTCTAGCTGCTTCTGCAGGCATTTAAATAGCATGCTCATACTGCTATTTCTGGATTTCTCATTTTTAGATACTACTACTAACTTCCTGTTATGATGCTTGAGAATTTAGGATAATATTGATTCCCATTACTGTTGTTCTTTTTGGATGCTCTTAGGATCTTCTCTTTCTTTCTGGTGTTCTGGAAGTTCATGATGGAGGCTTATGGTGTGTGTGTCTAATATATAGATTCATTGAGCTTAACACTTTATGGGCCTTTCCGATCTGGAGACTCTGTTCTTTGGTTCTGAGAAATGTTCCGTTAATTTTTTATAATCTCTTCTCCTCCATTTCCATTTTTCTCTTGTAGAGAACTCTTTTCATTAGAATTTTGCATCGCCTGAATTTGGATCTTTTCTCTCCCAAGTTTTCTCTTTGTCATTATGATGTACTTATTAAGAGATTTCCTCAACTTTATATTCCACCCCTTCTACTGCATCGAGTTACTACTATCATATTTTTGATTCCAAGAGCACATTTTTAGTCTGAATGTTCCTTTTTTGTGGTCTTCTGTTCTTTTCTCATGGGTATAATATATCCTCTTATCTCGCGTCTTTGCCTCTCCTACCTGAATTGTCTTTGTTTCCCTGATTCCTTTTTTTCTGTTGCTGTTTTGACTTCTGTCCTTAATGTTGGAAGCTTCTGGGGATGGCTCTTGTCGATTGGTGTGTTTCACTGCAAGAGTCATCTCCTAGCCTGCATTTTCATTAGGGAATCCCCAGAAGCCACAATTTAGAGATATCTCTGGGACCATTCAGAGTACTGAGAGAAGAATCCTATCTTCTCCTGCTGAGCTGGAGGGAGGGTGGGATGGGGGAAAGGAGAATTTACACACAGGCACTGGTGTTGTGGAAACAGGAAAGGGGAAGGAAGGGGGCTGAGAGGCCCCAGTTGAGTGTGTAATGCTCTCCTCTGCCCTCCATTGTGCTTCATCTCCTCAAGACCAGAGCTTCTTTGATCGAATTTCACTGGAGAACAAACCTTACTCCCCTCCAGAGGAGTACAGTGTAGAAGAAGATACTTGGGAGTCCAGCTGCTCCAGCTTTATTCAGGCTTTCAAGCAGTCCTTATTTTCAGAACCACACCTTACCCCTGCCTTTATTGACACCTGGAGTCTGCAATTGCTGAGCCTCTCAGGAATTTTGTAGGCCACATTGGCTAATCTCTAAGTGCCCCCTGCCTCTGCCATGGATTAGAGTTCTGCTTCCCTTCTTCAGCTCTGCCAAGTCAGTTACCAATCCTTAGTCTGCTTTCCATCTTGCAAAAGATTTTTTTTCTTTTTTTTTTTTTTGGTGAGGAAGATTGGCCCTAAGCTAACATCTGTTACCAGTCTTCCTCTATTTTGTATATGGGATGCCACCACAGCGTGGCTTGTTGAGCGGTGCATCCACACCCAGGATCTGAACCCACAGACCCTGGGCTGCCGAAGCAGAGCACGTGAACTTAACCACTATGCCACTGGGCTGACCCCAGCAAAAGATTTTGAAATCTCTTGTCCACTATTGTCTTTTTCCAGCTATTTTTGTCATTGTAGGTTATTACCTATTTTTATTCCTTTGTTGTCATTTTGGTGAGATTTTGGTGGGAAAGGGAGATAAATATTTGTGATCATCCATCATGATTTACTGCAACTCTGTCTATTTCCCAAGAGCAAAGAATTCTTCCAAGAAGCATTGGCTCATTTTATCCCTTTTAATTGAAAGATTCTTTCTTCTTTTCTCCATTGTTCCTTTTGAGGGGATTCCCATATCCATTGAGATCCTCTAAGACAGAACTGAAAAGAAAAACTTGGAGTATTATACCACATTAACTCAACTTCTCCCTGAGGCCTGGCTCTGGGACTTTGGAAAGATTAAATTTTTCAAACATTTTTCCTCAGAAAGATTTTATACATCATTTCTGAGCTGTATACTCTTTCATTTGCAGCTTTGGATCCTTCCCGAATATTATTTAATTAGGAAATATCTTTCTCAAATATCCTTTGAAATGGGTAAATGGTTAGATGTGTTGAGTCTGACATATTATCAGTTGGGCAGGAAAGAAGGCTAGGGGCCTAGAGGTAACAGGCAAGCATGAGTAAATATCAGACTTATTGGTAACAAAGTCTGATAATAGGACTTCCAGCGGTGACTTCCAGAAATTTTCCTGTAATCTTTCCAATGCCGTCATCCAGGGAAAATGCAGATTCAGGCATGGGGACTCAGATCCTTCAGGAAGGCCTTTCTGAAGCAACATTTCTTTCAGGAAGCAACATTTGAACTGAGACTTTCCAGAGAAAGGTGCAAATGCCTTGCATTTCTGGAACAATCTTGTTATGCTCAGAGAACTAGAAGAAGACCAGTGTACCTAGAATGTTGTGAACAGGGAAAGAGTTTTCAGATGAGATCAGAGAGATCAGCAGGGGCCAGATTACACAGGGTCTTATAAACCCTAATAAGGAGTTCAGCTTGTGTTCCAAGTAGATTGGGAAGCCATTGGAGAGTTGCAAGCAAGGATCTGTGTTTTAAAAAGACTATTCTGGTGGAGGGTAGTCTGCAGCAAGGTAAGAATAGAAGCAACAAGACCCAGATACAAAGCTATTGTTGTAATCCAGGTAAGAGATGATGGTGGCTTGGAATTAGTGAATAGTAGAGGAGATCAAGAAAAAGAGACTTGATATGCTATGGTAGTAGAACCCACAGGATTGGTTAGTGGATTGTATATGAAGGGTGAAATCTGATGTGATCCTAGATCTGTTTGGTAGTCTTTTGACTGGTTCCCAGATTACTGAGATATTACACTTCTGAAACCTCTAGGATTATATAATACCTCCTGTAATTGATGTGATAGGAATTTACTGACAGTTAAATTCTGTACTGTAGGAACAATAGAAAAACTTATTTCATTGGTGATCTTATCCAATCTCCCAGTCTGGTGGGTTTAAATACTGTACCATCTGTATGCTAATGAATCTTCATTTCTATCTTCAACTGAAACCTCTTTCCTGAACTTCAGACTCATATATCCAACTTCTCACTTCCGATCAAAATATAACATATCCAAAACACCAAACTCCTGATCTTTTCTCCCAAACTGTAGCCCCTGCATTCTTTCCTATCTCAGTTAGGGGAGCTTTATTTTTCCAGTTGCTCAAGCAAAACCCTTGGAGTTGTCCTGAATCCATCTCTCTCTCTCTCTCTCATGCATACTATATACAGTTCTTCAGGAAACCTGCATTCAAACTATATTCAGAATTGCTCACTGCCTTCCACTGCCACCACAACCATTATCTCTCCTATAAGCCGCCATTATCTCTCATCTGGATTACTGCAAAAGACTGCCAACTACTCTTCCTACTTTGGCCTGGCCCCTACATTCTACTCGCAATATATCAGCCAGAGTGATCTTTCGAAAATATAATTAGATCCCGTAACTGCTCTGTACAGTATGCTCCAGCGGCTCTTAGTTGTCCTCAGTATGAAAGTCAAAGGCCCTACATGATCTCATTCTTTGACATCAGCTCCTACTCAGAGTATTAGGGAATACTTTTCTTCGAGGCTCCACTATAAAGGAAAGTTTCTTACAAAACGTGTTTAATTGATGGAGTTTCAGATCTTCTCCCAAAACATATACAAATAAAAGGCATAACGGTCCTGCATTTTGGCTACAAATATTTTCATAAACAGATCATGTCCTTTCAAGGAGTTAAAGTGATGAGGAAGCCAAAAGTCAAAGGATAAACAGTGGTAGGGGGCAGCATATTGGAGTTGTATCACAGAATCCTTGGCCAAAGAAAATGTCCACAAAAGAATTACCGAATCCCCTTTCTCCTCTTCTGATTGCTCTGTTTATTCTACTTTGTTTAGATTGATGAGTCTATGTGACTTCATCTTGTAACATTTAATTTATTGCTGCTAATTTTTATTATTTATAAATATGAGCTATTATTTTTTCTAATATTTTGAGAAAAAAAGAGAAAATCCTTTTTACTAATTATGAGTATGTTTTTTTCCTGTATCCATTATCACTGAGTTTTCTTATAATTAATTAACCTCCATTCATCCTTGCAATAGTACACCTCACTTGCTGGTTGGAGGGGCCTGTTGAGTTGGAGGTCCTGAGAGAAGGGCAGGAGCCTGGAGCAGGTTGCTTGGAATAGCACCCTAGTGACCACCTTTGTCTTTTGCTTCAAAAAATCATGTTATAGGAGGCTGGCCCCGTGGCCTAGTGGTTAAGTTCGGTGCACTCCACTTTGACAGCCTGGGTTTGGTTCCCAGGCGTGGACCTACACCACTTGTTGGTGACCATGCTGTGGCAGTGTCCCACATACAAAATAGAGGAAGATTGGCACAGATGTTAGCTCAGGGTGAATCTTCCTCAAGGAAAAAAAAAAGAGGAAGATTGGCAACAGATGTTAGCTGAGGGTGAATCTTCCTCAACAACATCAGCAACAACAAAAATTATGTTATATAACCAGTTTATATTTAGCCTTAAAAATTGGCAGAATGTGGTCAAATTCAGAATAGGTAGCATTGAGGTATTACACTAAGAAGTATTTTGTTTGTGTTAGGTCATTATAGCAATTTTGTTGAAATTATTGGGTCTTAGCAAAAAGTCTGTTATGGTTAAGGATAAATTTATGCCAGTGTTCATCATTACAAAATAGTAGTCAAATAGATTAGTTATTTTTGACTTATAGTTTTATGATGCACGATAATCATTTATTTTTTTCAAAATGAAAATGGGCTTATTTTTTCCAATTATAAATTTAAAACAATTCAGATGATACAGAAAAGTCTAAAGAAAAGGCAAAAATCATAATCTCTCTTCCCAGAGATAGCTGTTCTTAATACTTCAGTGTATTATTACTAGACTTTTTTCTAGGCCATTTTATACAAATATAGACCTAAAGTGGAATCATAACTCTACATACTATTTTATAACTTCCTTTCCACTTAACAATGTGTCATGAACATATTTGCATGACAGCATGTATGGATCTAAATAACCCTTTTTAGTGGCTACATAATAAATGATGAAGATGCCTTTTATTTTTCCTAAAAATATATTAGTAGACAAAATGAATCTAGACTTGCCTTTAAGATTTAAAAGACATGAAATTTAAGAAATATAAGGACGTTTTATTTTACTGACATATAATATTAACCATTTTAAATTAAAAAGACCTTCACATATTCTTAACAAAATATAGCAATGGTCTTAGTTACTGAATAAACTAATTTGTTTCTGTGGCAACTGCAACAAATATTTGTTGAATACCTGCTAAGTGCCAGCATTGATCTAGGTGTTGGGGACACTTCGGTGAGTTGGGTGTGTGAGATATCTGCTTGCGAGGAGTTTACTTTCTGGAAAGTTAGAAACAGATTATTAAACTAATAATAAACAAGGAAAATATCAGATATTGAAGCATACCTAATATTATGTTTTTATGGCAGCATGTAAGCTGTCATTCTGGTCCTGAATTCTTCAGATTGCATCAAATAATATATTACAATTATATTTTCAGGTTTGAAGACAGTGAAGGACAAATAAATTATGAGTCATTTTTCTGTGCCCTGAACTGGAGAATAAATCCGGTGCCTGAATTGGAACCAAGATCGTACCTTAAAGAGGTAAAATTAACACCTATTTAAAAAACCAGCTGTGGCTACCTCCCCTCCATTTTTAATATCCTTTATCTCAAAATTATTTTTCAATATCAAATATTAATGTCACTGCTTTTTCTAAAAGCACCGTATGTATTTCTGGGCATTTGTGTTAAAGGCTAATTCACTTCCCATGCTGAGCGAACATCTGCTCTGTAAGAGCATGACTTTTATGCAGCTGAATTTTTTTTTAACTTTAGTCGCATCCAATTATATGGAAGGTAGGATAATAGGTTACAGTTATAAATAGGTATAAACACTGTTATCAAGGGATTCTGGTAACATCATCTTGAGCCATAAGAGCAAATCTCAAATGGTGCATATGTCATGAATCCCCACTGTATCTGTGGCTGTGCACACAGGTTTGCCTTGGGTGAAACAGTATAGTATGGGGATGCACATTTCACAGTGCAGCCAAATTTAAAATAAAAATTCAGTCAAAAAATGCTTGGTTAGGGAAAACAAAGTTCGTGTGATCAGATGGTGCTCTCAACATTGTGGAATTGTCTGAATTCTCTAAGATCTCTTTGGACCAATTGTCTTTAAGGAGTGGGTGGGTGAGTGGTGGTTTGTTTATATTTTAACATGCTCCAGAAATTGATTTTCTTGGGAAAGTCCCTTGACAAAGCAAATGTCATGTGGTTGATACTCCCAGAAAGGAGGCATTTATTTCTCCCGGTCTCTACTGACCAGCTCATTCTGGCCTGAACTAGTCTAGTGCCCCTGGGGAGTTCCCTCAGGCATGTAGCTATTCTGGAGTGTCAGACAGTCTTAGAACTTCCAGATTGCTGGGAGACAGTGATGGCCTTTGGAGCCAAACAGAGCTGGGGTTGAATTCTGCCTCTGCCACTCGCTTAGCTAAGTGACTTTGGGTCAGTTACTTAAGTCATTCATTTATAAATTTAATTCTTAGACAAATCATGACTAAGTATCCATCTCAGCAGGTTCTATGCTCTGTGCTGGGGTCCAGAGACAAAGCTCATATTGCTACCTCTGAGGGGCCTACTGCTGATGGGGGGATCAGTACACTCATGATTTGGAGTATGGCGTGATACAGCTTGCATGGAATATGATGGGATGAGGAGGAAGCTTCTTATAAATCAGACTGGTGGTGGTGGTGGTGGTGGGGTAGCAGGAACTCTTCTCAGGGGTGGTGACACTTGAAATTTCAATGATGAGTAGTAAGAGTTAGCAAGGTAGGAAAGTAGCATAGTATGGAAAAGACATTCCAAACAGCGGCTCTGACATGGGACAACATGGCGCTTGTGCAGAACCAGAAGGAATTGGTGTGGCTGGAATGAAGGCACAAAGGGAGGAGTGGAGAAGGATGAGACTGGAGATACCTGCAAGGGTGAGGTTTGAGTATTGTCCTGCAAGGTCTGGAGACTATGGACACGTTTCAAGTAAGAGAGTGACATGATCAGGTGTACCCTTTAAAGGGAGCTTGCTGTGGCTTGAGGATGGTGAGTAGATTGGAGAGGGGGCACAGAGACAGGTAGACCCATTAGAAAGCTCTTGAAATCCCGTTGTGACCATAACAGCAAACACTTAAACCATTTAATATGTGTCAAGCACTGTTGTAAGACCTCAAAATCTATTACCTCATTTAATTCTCATAGCAGCCCTACGAGGTAGGTACTTTTATCATTCCCATTTTAGACATGAGGAATTTAGAGAAATAGCGAGTGTAGAGTCAGAATTTTAACTCAGGTCTGTTTTACTGCAAAGAAAAAAGAAACAAAGCTTTTTAAATGTGATTATTATTGAAGATACTGGATTTAATTAACTAGAATCCAAGATACTATCACAAAAACAAATCAATACTGTCATTTGATAACCCTTTAATTCTTATCCATGTAAATATTTAGTTTTTACATATAAAAAGAAAAATGATAGATGGAGTTTATATTCTACCTTTTCATTTAATGTTATAGTACTCTGTGTTGGATATCATCCAATTGTCCCATTAGGACTTTTCTCCAGCCCCTTCTACCCTGTTCTGAGTCCCGGGCAGCTGACCTTTGGGGGCCACATCAATGGGTCCCCTAGCTCTCTGGCCTGCAGCTGGGTTGGCCAATGGGATGCACCAACAGGAGAGCAGAGGGTAGGAGGAGAGAGAAGTCATCTCCCTCCTTGCCAGTCACAATAGATACAATAGATTTACTGCCTCTTCCTACCAAGGTCCGTAGTGCCTGTCTGGAGGTTTTCTGCATATAGATGCCTACTCCAGGTTCTGGTAGCCACCCTCACATGCCCCTTCGGCCCCAGATGGTGGTAATGGCCGCCTGTTGCTACAACTTCTAAGGGACTAGAGGATCCCCTGTTGGTTTTCCCAAACACCTCTCACGCCTTTGTAAATACAGGCATACCTTGGAGATATTGTGGGTTTGGTTCCAGGTCACTGCAATAAAGCGAATATCGCGATAGAGCAAGTCACACAAATTTTTTGGTTTCCCAGTGCATATGAAGACTATGTTTATATTATATTGTAGTCTATTAAGTGTGCAATAGCATTATGTCTAAAAAAACACTGTACATACCTTAATTAAAAAATACTTTATTGCTAAAAAGTGCTAACCATCATCTGAGCCTTCAGCGAGTGATAATCTTTTTGCTGGTGGAGGGTCTTGCCTCGATGTTGGTGGCTGCTGACTGATTAGAGTGGTGGTTGCTGAAGGCTGGGGTGGGTGTGGCAATTTCTTAAAATAATGCAACAATGAAGTTTGCCACATTGCTTGACTCTTCCTTTCACAAACGATTTCTCTGTAGCATATGATGCTGTTTGATAACATTTTACCCACAGTAGAACTTTCAAAATTGGAGTCAGTCTTTTCAAACATTGCTGCTGGTTTATCAACTGAGTTTATGTGATATTCTAAATCCTTTGTTGTCATTTCAACAACTTACACAGCATTTTCACCAGGAGTAGGTTCCATCTCAAGAAACTACTTTCTCTGCTTGTCCATAAGAAGCAACTCCTCGTTTGTTAAAGCTTTATCATGAGATTGCAGCAATTCAGTCACATCTTCAGGCTCCACTTCTAATTCTAGTCTCTTGCTATTTCTGCCACATCTGCAGTTACTTCTTCCACAAAAGTCTTGAACCCCTCAAAATCTTCCATGAGGGTTGGAATCAACTGCCTCCAACTCCTGTTAATGTTGATATTTTGGCCTCTTCCCATGAATCACGAATGTTCTTAATGGCATCTAGAATGGTGAACCCTTTCCAGAAAGTCTTCAGTTTACTTTGCCCAGATCCATCAAAAGAGTCACAATCTGTGGCAGCTATAGCCTTATGAAATGTATTTCTTAAATAAGAAGACTTGAAAGTTGAAATTACTCCTTGATCCATGGGCTGCAGAATGGATGTGGTGGTAGCCGGTGTGGAAACATTAGTCTCATTGTATATCTCCATCAGAGCTCTTGGGTGATGAGGTGCATTGTCAATGAGTGGTAACATTTTGAAAGGAATCTTTTTCTGAGCAGTAGCTCTCAACAGTGGGCTTAAAATATTCAGTAAACTAAGTTGTAAACAGATGAGCTGTCATCCAGGCTTTGTTGTTCCATTTGTAGAGCACAGGCAGAGTAGATTTAGCATAATTCTTAAGGGTCCTAGGATTTTTGGAATGGGTAAACGAGCATTGGTTTCAATTTAAAGTCACCAGCTACATTAGCCCCTAACAAGCAAGTCAGCCTGTCCTTTGAAAGGAGGCATTGACTTCTCCTCTCTAGCTATGAAAAGGCTAGATGGAATCTTCTTTCAATAGAAGACTGTTATGTCTACACCAGAAATCTGCTGTTTAGTGTGGCCACCTTCATTAATCATCTCAGCTAGATCTTCTGGAAACTTGCTGCAGCTTCTACAGCAGCACTTGCTGCTTCACCTTGTGCTTTGATGTCACGGAGACGGCTTCTTTCCTTCAACTTCATGAACCAACCTCTGCTAGCTTCAGATTTTTCTTCTGCAGCTTCCTCACTTCTCTGAGCCTTCACAGAATTGAAGCGAGTTCGGGCCTTGCTCTGGATTAGGCTTTGGCTTAAGGGAATGTCATGGCTGGTTGGATCTTCTGTCCAGACCAATAAAACTTTCTCCACATCAGCAATAAGGCTATTTTGCCTTCTTATCATTCATGTGTTCACTGGAATAGCACTTTTAATTTCCTTCAAGAACTTTGCCTTTGTGTTCACAACTTAGCTAACTGTTTGACACAGGAGGCCTAGATTTTGGCCTATCTCGACTTTCAACATGCCTTCCTCACTAAGCTTAATCATTTCTAGCTTTTGATTTAAAGTGAGAGACATGCAACTCTTTCTTTCACTTGAACACTTAGAAGCCATTGTAGGGTTGTTAGTTGGCCTAATTTCAGTATTGCTGTATCTCAGGGAATAGGGAGGCTTGAGGAAAGGGAGAGAGACAGGGGAATGGCCAGTCAGTGGAGCAGTCAGAATACACACCACATTTATCAATTAAGTTCTCCATCTTATATGGATGTGGTTTCTGGCTCCCCCGAAAAATTACAATAGAAACATCAAAGATCACTGATCACAGATCACCATAACAAATATAATAATAACCATGATAATGAAAAAGTTTGAAATATTGCAAGAATTACCAAAATGTGACAGAGACACAAAGTGACCAAATGCTTTGGAAAAATGGCAGTGATAGACTTGCTTGACACAGGGCTGCCACAAACCTTCAATTTCTATAAAACAATACCTGGGAAGCACAATAAAGTGAAGCACAGTAAAACGAGGTCTGCCTGCCTGTAGTCACTTTATTAAACTCTTCTCAACTTACACAGTTTGCATATGTCCTCTGTTTGCTATGGGATCCTGAATGACGCACATACTGACTTTTGCGAGTTAGCAACTGCTTTTCTTGTTCTTTTCCTTCCTTCCTTCTTCTCTCCTTTTCCATTCCACCTAATCCACCACCCAAATGTTTACCTATATGTTGGGGGTTTCATCATTTATTCTACAAAACTATGGTCATACCACGTGCGCTTCTCTGCAGTGTGTTTTGCACTATGGGAAATTTCTCTAGTATGTGTAGATCTAAGTCCTTCTTTAACAGCTGTACTGTGGATATAGAATAATTTCTTCATCCGTTTCACTGTTGATAGGCATTCAAATGATTTTTACATTTTTGCCTCTGAAAACATGTGGTATCTTATTACTTTAATTTTTGTTTTTCTGATGACAGTTGAGTTTGAGTGAAATATAATTACTTTTTGGTACTACAACCCACAGTAAGAAAGACATTTTTTCATAGAAACCCAGCTTGCACATATACAATGGAACAAAAGTTTCATGAAAAAATACTATTATAACTACATGTGGTGCAGTATGATCTTTCCTTTCTTTCCTCTCTCCTTTCCTTCCTTTCTCTCTTCCTTTCTTTTCTTTTCTCTCCTCCCCCCCTTCTCTCTCTGTTTTGAATTTAGTTGGTGACCCATTAAATTGCTTTAAGGACCCACAAAAGAAACACCACCCACACTGAAGAGGAGTCTCTGCCTGGGAAGGCCAAAGATTTACTCTTTCTTTTCATTTTCCCCCCCACTTTATTTATTTATTTACTTTTTAATTTTAATTTTTAATTTTTGTTTTTATAGCAGTAACATTGGATTATACGATTATGTAACTTTCAGATATACATCATAATATATTTGGAATTCTGTGCAGATTACATCATGTTCACCACCCAAAGACTAATTATAATCCGTCACCACACACGTGAGCCTAGTCACCCCTTTCACCCTCCTCCCTCCCTCTTCTCCTATGGTAACGATCAATCCAGTCTCTGTTGCTATGTGTTTGTCGTTGTTTTTATCTTATGAGTGAGATCATACGGTATTTGACTTTCTCCCTCTGACTTATTTCACTTAGCATAATACCCTCAAGCCATGTTGTCACAAATGGCTGGATTTCATCATTTCTTATGGCTGAGTAGTATTCCATTGTGTATATATACCACATCTTCTTTATCCATTCGTCCCTTGATGGGCACCTAGGTTGCTTCCAAGCCTTGGCTATTGTGGATAATGCTGCAATGAACATAGGGGTGCATGTATCTTTATGCATTTGTGTTTTCAAGTTCTTTGGATAAATACCCAGCAGTGGAATAGCTGGATCATATGGTAGATCTATTCTTAATTTTCTGAGGAATCTCCATACTGTTTTCAAAAGTGACTGCACCAGTTTACACTTCCATCAGCAGCGTACGAAGGTTCCCTTTTCTCCACATCGTCTCCAACAGTTGTTTCCTGTCTTGTTAATTATAGCCATTCTCACGGGAGTGAGGTGATATCTCATTGTAGTTTTGATTTGCATTTCTCTGATAGTTAATGATGTTGAACATGTTTTCATGTACCTGTTGGCCATCTGTATATCTTCTTTGGAGAAATCTCTGTTCGGATCTTTTGCCGGTTTTTTAATTGGGTTCTTGGTGTTTTTGTTGTTGAGATGTATAAGTTCTTTGCATATTTTGGATATTAACCCCTTATCCGATGTATGGTTTGCAAATATCTTCTCCCACTTGTTAGGTTGTCTTTTCATTTTGTTGATGGTTTCCTTTGCTATGCGGAAGGTTTTTAGTTTGATGTAGTCCCATTTGTTTATTTTTTCTTTTGTTTCCCTTGCCCAGTCAGACATGGTACTTGAAGATATGCTGCTAAGATCAATGTCAAAGAGCATGCTGCCTGTGTTTTCTTTTAGCAGTTTCATGGTTTCAGGCCTTGCATTCAAGTCTTTAATCCATTTTGAGTAGATTTTCGTACATGGTGTAAGATAATGATCTACCTTTATTCTTTTGCATGTGGCTGTCTAGTTTTCCCAGCACCGTTTATTGAAGAGACTCTCCTTTCTCCGTTGTATGCTCTTGGCTCCCTTGTCGAAAATTAGCTGTCCATAGGTGTGTGGGTTTGTTTCTGGGCTCTCGATTCTGTTCCATTGATCTTTGTGTCTGTTTTTGTGCCAGTACCGTGCTGTTTTGGTTACTATGGCTTTGTAGTATATTTTGAAATCAGGGAGTGTGATACCTCAAGCATTATTCTTTTTCCTCAGTATTCCTTTGGCTATTCTGGGTCTTTTGTTTTTCCATATAAATTTTAGGATTCTTTGTTCTATTTCTGTGAAAAGTGGTGTTGGAACTTTGATAGAGATTGCATTGAATCTATAAATTGCTTTAGGAAGTATGGACATTTTAACAATGTTAATTCTTCCAATCCAAGAGCACGGGATATCTTTCCATTTCTTTGTGTCTTCTTCAATTTCTTTCAACAATGTTTTATAGTTTTCAGTGTACAGATCTTTCACCTCTTTGGTTAAATTTATTTCTAGGTATTTTATTCTTTTTGTTGCAATTGTAAATGGGATTGTATTCTTAATTTCTCTTTCTGCCAGTTCGTTGTTAGTGTATAGAAATGCAACTGATTTTTGTATGTTGATTTTGTATCGTGCAACTTTACCATATTCATTTATTATTTCTAAAAGTTTTTTAGTGGATTCTTTAGGGTTTTCTATATAAAATCATGTTGTCCACAAATAGTGACAGTTTCACTTCTTTTCCAATTTGGATCCCCGTTATTTCTTTTTCTTGCCTGATTGTTCTGGCTGGGACTTCCAATACTATTTTAAATAAGAGTGGAGAAAGTGGGCATCCTTGTCTGGTTCCTGTTCTTAGAGGAATAGCTTTCAGTTTTTCTCCATTGAGAATGATATTTGCTGTGGGTTTGTCATATATGGCCTTTATTATGTTGAGGTACTTTCTTTCTATACCCATTTTATTTAGAGCTTTTATCATAAATGGGTGCTGTATCTTGTAAGATCCACTCTTTCTTTAGCCACCCCTCTCCCATTTCATCTCTTGCCTACTCTATCAACTGGAACAATTACTGAGTTGTGGACCTCTGGTGCTTTAGAGAGGCAGTGTAGAGCAGAAGGTCTGGAATCACATGAACCTGAGTTCAAATCCTTAGCTCTCTGATTGACTGACTGGGTGACTTTATGCAGGTTACTCAATTTTTCAGGTTTCCACATCTCAAAAATGGAGATAAGAGGGGCCGACCTGGTGGCATAGTGGTTAGGCTTGCACACTCTGCTTTAGCAGCCTGGACTTCACAGGTTTGGATCCTGCGTGCTGGCCTACACACTCCTCATCAAGCCATGCTGTGGCGGCATCCCACATATAAAATGGAGGAGAATTGGCACAGATTTTAGCTCAGGGACAGTCTTCCTCACCGAAAAAAAAAAAAAAGAAAGTAAGAATAGTACTTCCATCAGGATGGTTGTGAGGATTGAGTCAATACCCTTGAGGCACTTATCACAATACCTGTCCCACAGTAAGGGCTTAAATGTTAGCTATTATTATTGTTTGTAAAGTCGAGATGTCTTACTTCCTCAAGTCAGGGGCTGGGCCCTGAGCTGTCAACTTCCAAGGGTAAGATCAGTGATTCTGTCCTTGAAGGTAAGAGTTAGAAGTTACAGAAGAGGAAGGTAGCATCAGAAAGGGCCTGTCCTTCAGCAGTAGGCTCTTCCAATTGTTACTCATTTATGGTGAGAACTTTACTCTTAGAGTCTCTTATTAATTCTGCTGACCAAGCGTGGAAGTGGCTCAGTCTGTGGGAGATATTTGGAAGGTGCCATTCCTTTTCAGCCAGTTAAAGAAAAAAGAACATAGATATAAAATGGTACCTGATCAATTTAACCAATAATGAGAACTAGATTCCAGAGTCTGCAGCACTCTGGTGCTCCTAAGCTTGTTATTTTTTCATAAAGAGGATATAAGGTAGCTTGGGAATGTCACCAGTGAGTCTATAATCTTATGTGAAAATATTTAGTATGAATAGCTTGAGTAATATTGCATAGTTCATATGGTAAAATTAGTAGTGAAAAGCATAACATCTCCTGAACCATGTGATCGTGCTTCAGTGTTAATATTTAATAATGCTCTGAGATACTCTGGGTCAGATCCTGTCACAGCTTGGGTTCTTCAGGCAGCAGATGGAGTCTAATGTGCAGGATGTTTATTCAGGAGTGTCTTTGAGATCAACACCTGTGTACAAAGGGGAAGAAAGCAGGAGTGGGCAGAGAAAAGTTGAGCTGTGATGCAGGCCCAAAGACAGCCTTGGCCAGTTCACAGGGAGCTCTGAAGCTAGAATAGCCTTTCAGAGTTGTCCTGAGTTGGGTCAAAATGGCCTGACCTTTATCCCTGTGGGATGGTTTAGGAAGGCATGTGACCTTAGGCAATGTGGCTCTTGGTACCAAGATAACTTTGTAGCTGAGGCAGTCTCTGAGGGAGGCTCCTAGCAGCGGGGCCACCAAGTCCTTCCTCAAGGAGATTCTGGATGATACATCACAGCTTGGCAACCAACCACTCTTGAAGCCCTTGTTGATTGTTCTTGGTATCACCTGGGGTCCTGGCAGCGTGGCACAGCCTCCTTCCCACCCCTGCTCCTCGGTCATTGTCTGATCTTCCACCCGTGGCAAGGGACTGACAAGAGAGTGCTTATGCCAGAAGAGGCCATGGAGGAGTTGGACCAGATGTGTAGGTCCATGGGGCCCAGTTGGGCGCATAAAACCTCACATAGAGCTTTGGGAATTACCAACATTTGGGGAGGCTGCCATAGCCAAAAAGTCACACGTGGGACTTTAGGACAAGATCCACCAGATTTTGAAAGTGACTCAGTGCTGAGTGTGATGTGACGAGGTTCAAGTTCTGGTGAGAACAAGGAATGGCAGGCTGAGCTCCAGTGTGGAGGTGAGGGGTTGGGCATCTGCATGCTTCCTCCAGTGCATGAACTGGACAGGCTGGCTCTGGCTGAAGTTCCAGAAATGCCATGAACACTCTCTAGAAGTTACCAGCACCTGCCCCACTCGGAACCTGGATGTCTTTCCTCCTGGACTGAATGTTGCCCTCAACAGGATCTTTTCCCCACAACTGAGGATCTCACCGAGAAATGAAAAGGGACTTCTTGGCTGATGAAAGCTGAGCAGGCCTCAGTACTAGATTCAACACCAATTCTGTTTGCATCAGTGTTAATGGATGGAATGGATAGTAAGGGTAGGAATTTGGAATACCTTCCCAGTCTAGCCTGATTAACTACAGTGTGTGGGATGAGCAGGGAGGTGCCAAAAAAGAGGAACAGAACCACGGGCTTCAGCCAATCTGAGCCTGATTAGGAAGGTGGTCTGGTACACAAGACATGGGATTGGAGGGGCAGGGCATCGAGGACTTCCAGCAGGGTGTCTCTCCAAAATAGGGAGCACAGTGTTGGGGAATCCTGAAGTTAGCACCATTTAGTAATCAGAGGGAGCCAGTCAGCAGGCTTGAACCAAGCCTTCAGCACCGCCCAGGGCAGAGCAGACTAAGTGTCTGTTTCAGTTGAGGCTCCAGCAGGAAACACATGACACACTCCAAGGAATCATGGATATGGATTTAATGAAGGGACTATTGACTGAGGAGTGGGTAGGGTTAAGGGAACCAATCAGGGCAGTGGAGCACTCAGGAACTAGCAAGTGTGGGAAGCCTTTACTGTCCCTAGGTCTGGAGAATCAGGGACGGACTGGTATTATTGGAGCCCACTGGAGGAGCTGGAGCAGTGGCAGCAAGTAGAGGAGTATAGCTACTGCCAAACCTTGGCCAGGCAGGGAGGGAACAGGGGGAGGGGAAGTGGAATCAATACCATGATTTCTTGCTGCTTCCTATTGGCTGGACCCACCCAGAAGCCAGAGAACACCGAAGCTGGGGGTAGGGGGATGCAATCCACAGAGGTCTGCCTCCTAGGTCAGAGAGCTCAGTGAAAAGGGCAGAAAATGCATCTTGAGGGGCAAATGGAGAGAGAATGACCCAGCACAATCTGTTACCTGAATAAGGACTCGGACTCAGGTGAACAAGCCCCACAGCCAGGGTATAAGGCCAGGTCTCGACTAACAGCTCCTGGGGCTTGGTCTGCTGGATGTCAGGACTGGTCCCCTGGACTCAGATGGGGCTTCCCTACGTGTGATGGTTAGGGGGCCTCAGCTAATAGGACTGGAATTCAACAACAAGCAAGCAAAATTTACAAAGAGGACTGTGGTTGTAGCTGGTCTAACTTTGATTAGTCATGCTTCCCTTTGATGCGAGGTTTTCCTATGTGGATGGGTGCAAGCTGACTGTCACCCACTGTGACTGTTAGCTGTGACCTGTAGCCTGCATTCTCAGGAGCTCCCTTGGCAGGGCCTCTGCCTGGCCCCCACAGCAGCCCATGGTGAGCCATTGGGGCTGTAATTTAACTCTCACTCCATTATGTGACTATCTGTGGTCTCAGCATGTTGCCCTGGTGCTGTCACGGCCTGGAGACCCCATTTCTATTCTATTGTGCTTGTTCACAGATGGTAGCTGTAAAACCGGCAAAATAGGTCCCGCTGTTTAGAGCCTGTCTGGTTAATCTCAAAAGCCACATTTTAAAAAATAACACTAAATTGGTTCTCATATAAACTTTATAACTTGCACTGTGTGACTAGCGTCTTATCTTTTGACGTTTCTGAGAAAAATTGGATGAGGCTTCATTTTATGAGCGCTGGAAATGCAGAAGCATTAGCAATTGGCTCTAAAGCTCTCTCTTGTCACAACAGGATGATATATAGCCTTGGCAATGGGGAGTAGGGGGCAGTCGGGTGCACCTTGGAATACATCTTTGGATACCCCACTTGTTGAGGAGCTCCTCTTGGTATTAGGAGGATGGAATACACTGTGACATTTTATTGTCCCAACAACCTTGTGAGAATAAGTATCATCCCCAATTTATAGATGAGAAGCTGAGACTCAAAGGCATTCCTGCGAGTAAGGATTATATAGTTAGGGGCTAGTGTCAACTCTTTAAATAAGCACAGTTATTTCTAATATTTTAGGTTAAATTTAACAATTGACATAAAAGATTATTAATCATTCTCATTAGATTTAAAAAATAACTGGTAAACATATACCAATTACCTAACACAAAGCCATGACCTAGTAGGGGATGATAGTGCTAGAATCCACTTTGATTTAAAGCATTGGATGGTGTCTACTTGAATTGTATGGATACTCCTATTACTAAAGCTCAAAAAAATTCATGTCTTCTTGAAAACGTTATTTTCCCTGTAATACAGTTTCAAGGAAAGTTTTCTTATTTAGGAGCTACATCTATTTTAGCTACACTGACACAGGTGACAACTCTATTGAAGCTTTGTCTAGGGCAAAGGGAAGCAGTTGTGAAATACTGACATTACAGTAAAGACAGAAATGGGTAGGAATATCATCAAATCTCCTGGTTTTATATATGAGCTTTTCCTCATGTCATCAGAATGCTCTTGATATCTCAACAAGTATTTGCAAAATTTCTTCCCAAAATTAATTTCAATTTGATTTACTGAAATGTAATTGTTTTTATGATTTTGTCAACTTAATTTGATTATTACTAAGGTCATGTCAACCTATTAGAAGGAAGAAAATCCAAGAAAACTGCAGTTTCAATTCCACACATACTACTGGACTTTTCTACAGTTTCATAGATACTTTCCGTGGAAACGTCCTTTTTTGAGTGAGTAGAAAGGAGTAACAGGGTGAAATCACTAACGTGACTCTATCAGCCTTACATTTGGGAGGAATAAAAATAGCCTTGTTTCAGTGAAGCATGGAATTTAATTGGCTCCCAATCTTTTCTTCTCATGCATCTGGTAGCCTGTACTACAGTAGAAAATTTTAAACTAGAAGGAGACATAATCCAATTAAATTTCCTTTTAAAAATGTCAAAGCAAATAAATCCAGGGCCCATGAACTCATACACAGCTTTGCTATTCCCACTGGGCAGCTGCTGTTTACTGGGTTTCTATCCAGTGCCATCTTTGGTTCCCATTTCAAGGGTGTATGATTTTACAGATCAGCAGCTATGTTTTTTTCACCATTGATGAACACGTAATTTATTGGCAATTTGTTTGACATATTAAGTAGCTCTAGTGACAGCTAGCTTGGAAGATGTCATGGGGCCATCTTGCAAACAATGATTCCCAGCGATTATGGAGTCATGATCTTGCATCGTTGTTGAATTTGACTCTGCATTTCATAGTTCTTCCTTCTTCCAGAAAATGCTGTGTGGCACATGTTGTTTATGCAACAGATTAAATTGAATTTTGTTTTGAGATTTGAGCACTGTTTCTTGAGTTATCTTGAAGTCACATTGGAGACTCTGGATCTATCCACAGTTTGACAGAAAGTTGCTTTGTTCCAAGCTGTGCTATGACTTTCATAGACATTTTATTGATTTTGATAAATGTAAAATTGCATAGTGTCTTTGTTTGACTTCCTCTGGAAGCTGACTTGAAGACAAGGATTTGAGTGTAAATAGTTTTTTGGGGGAAGTGAAAGGAACACTAGTAAGGGAGTGAGGAAGTGAGAAATGGAAGAGGAGGAACTAATACAGGGGGCATATTATCAAACCAGTAACAAATGTGGTTGAGTAGAGCTCAATGCCTGTGGGAAACAAGGGACCCAGTGGCCAGTATATACTTCAGAGTTATCTTACCCAAAGTGCAAGGGAGCTGCGATATTCATCCATCAATTCCTGTCATTGTTTGAGGGCTGCTCCTGAAGTGGGGGAAAAGAATTAATTCCCAGGCACTTGTGGCATCTCACAGGGGCAGCCAAAGCGGGCCTCAAGAGGCCAAAGAAAAGCTCTCAGGCAAAGGAATACAGGTGCTGATGGTTGGAAGTCAGGCTGGTGTGTGCCAAAGTGGAAAGGGTAAGGGGATTGGGAGGGGCACTGGCAGAGCCTGCTACACGCAGGTATTTAAGTCTCCAAATGTGTGCTGTCAGGGGGCTGTTTTACAGAAATACAACCAGACTTGTCCTCATCTAGAAGGGGAGGGATTGACTGTTGTGGATGAGCTCTTCTGTTTTAAAATTACCATGCAGTTATTTCCACTTAAAACTTAAGTGCACTGCTGGGAAAACAATATGATCTGGAATTTTCTTTGAATTTTATAGTGTAGGATGGATAAAAGGTCAGTGAAGACAAAGAATATTTTGACTCGCTGCCCAGATTGTCATTAGATATTCTGTAACATTTGTGGATTTATTAGAACAATTAGGCACTGGTAGTATGGGGATTTCTCATGTCACTGAAGACCTTGTTGACCTAAAACAAATAGACAGCCAGTTATTTATCCAGCAACAGTGGGTTTATTCAGGATCAACAAAGAATTGCAATTCAGGGTCTACAACCGTGGTGAGCCACATGCAAGTCCAAAGCAACAAGGGAGGGAGAACTCTTTTATAAAGGGGAAGAGGAACTGTTGGGAGGGCTATTGTAAACAAAGAGTCCGTTGGAGGAGACTGGGAGTTCAAAATATAGTGGTTTTTCATTGGCTGAGTTATGACAGTCTCTCATTGGCTGAGCTTCTTGTCAAAAAGAGGAAATCTTTCTTCTTCCTGTTGGGCTCTGGTATTGATGTAGGGCATGAGGGTTCCCCCTTCTGGCCTCTCAACTCCTTTTTTTTTTTTTTTTTTTTGCTGAGGAAGATTAACCCTGAGCTAACATCTGTGCCAGTCTTCCTCCACTTTATATGTGGGTTGCTGCCACTGCATGACTGACAAGTGGTGTAGGTTCCTGTCTGAGATCTGAACCTACGAACCTGGTCCGCCAAAGTGGAGCATGCCAAACTTAACCACTACACCACGGAGCTGGCCCCCCAACTCCATTTTAAATGAGGTTTCTGTTTATTAATTTTCACAACTTCTTTATTTTACAACGAGTTCGGCTATGTGATTCCTTTAGTTGGACCAATTATGGGCACAATTATGAAGAAGATACCTTTTCCCTCTACTTTATTGATGCCCCCCTCTGAGTTTCTAATAACTTATCTCCTGCTTTCTACCCTCCTTTGGATCTCAATTTGATCCTGGTTAGTCCATTTAAACTAGTACCTGTGAAACTCTCCCTAAAATTGAGGGTTGGCTATGATTCTGGTACTGATCCCAATGTGGTGGTATTTTCCCCACACCAAGCAATTCTCTGACACCAGCTGAGTGTCCTACAATTCAGTTCAATTCTTACAATGTCTACCCAGAGATAGCCTCAGATACACAGGTTAAGGGCTCAATCCCACAAGATTGCCCCCCTCCTTCAGATGGCCTTCACATGTCCAATTGTCATCTGTGCTTCTGACCAACCAGCTGTAGATTGGAGGTTCCCACAACCCCTTCCTTGAGTTTGATTAATTTGCTAGAGCGGCTCACAGAACTCAGAAACATTTAACTTACTAGATTGGTGGTTTATTATAAACGGATATAAATTAGGAATAGCCAGATGGAAGAGATGCATAGGGCAAGGTGGGGAAAGGGCGCGGAGCTACCATGCCCTCTCCAGGTGCACCTCTCTCCCAAAATCTCCAGGTGTTCACTAGCCTGGAAGCTCTTTGAAGCCAGTCCTTTTGGATTTTTATGGAGGCTTCATTACATAGGCATGACTGATTCAATCGTTGGCCGTTGGCGATTATACTCAATCTTCAGCCCCTCTCTCCTCCCTTGGGGTGGGAGGACTGACTGTTCCAACCCTTTAATGATGTGGTTGGCTCCACTGGCAACCAACCCCCATATTTAGGTGCTTTCCAAAAATGTCTCATTAACAGAACAAAAGACACCCTTATGGCTCTCATCACTTATGAAATTGCAAGGGTTTTAGGAGCTCTGTGCCAGAAATGGGGATGAAGACCAAATATGTATTTTCTGTTATAAATCACAATATCGTATTGGTAATATATGAATCTTAGGTTCCTCAGTCACTGCAGATATCCCTGTGGCATTTATCAGGTACTTGGGCAGGAAAAAACCACTCCTACCTGGAACCTAGAGAATAATGACAAAGGGAAATAAAATCGAGGGAAGGGGTATTGATTCTAGAGAGTTGTTAAAATGAATAAATAGAAATCTCATTTAAAATGGAGTGAGGAGGCCAGAAGGGGGAGCTCTCATGTCTACATCAATAGCAGAGCTCTACAGGAAAAAGAAAGACCTCCTCTTCTTGACAAGAAGCTTGGCCAATGAGAGACTGTCACAACTCAGCCAATGAAAAGCCGCTACACTTGGAACTCCCAGTCTCCTGCAGTGGATTCTTTGTTTACAGTTGCCCTCTATAAGAGTTTCTCCTTGCCTTGTTGCTCTGGACTTGCCCGTGGCTCACCAGGGTTGTAGACCCTGAATTGCAATCCTTTGATGATCCTGAATAAACCCATTCTTGCTCGAGAAATAACTGGCCGTCTATTTGTTTAAGGTCAACAGAGCCTAGCGGGGCTGGAGCGGGCAGGAAAGCATTGTGTGAGCCATGGGATTTAAAGTGATCAAGATTTTAAGAAATGGACTATTGTTATCTTTTCATCTTAATTATCCTTAATTTCAAATCTCAACGTATTTACTTGAGTTTCATTTTGTCCAAGTCTGGCTTGTTGCTAATAAATTTAATTCTCATCTCTAAATTCTTGAATTGTCATTATTCCAGTGTAAGTTCTTCTATTTTGTTAAGGAACAAAAATTCAACCAAGTAAATGTGGAGATCTAATTGGCTTCATTAAGTGATTCATGCATCTGGCAGCATTCTATCTAGCAAGTAGAGAGATACTCTGAGGAGTTGTACAAAATAGAAGGTATTTATAGGCAGAAACTGGACAGAACAACAAAGTTATTAAAGCAAAAGAAAAGAGGATTGTTTCAGGCCAGGTCATCTTCTTTTGGGAGAAGGGAAGGGCAGGGGTCTTATCACGCAGATTACCTCACTAGTGCTAATCAGGAAATTTCAGATTGACTGTTTAAAGGTCACATTCCTGGGAAAAGTTGAATTTGCAGTTGTCTTGGTTTGCCGTCATGGGGCAAATGACTCCATTTTGGGGCCTATTATTTCTTTTTAAAAAATTTCCTCCTCTTTTATTGTTAGGATTTAAATAATAATTTCTTGCTTAAAAAACCCTCCAAATTGTGGCTGCCTAGTAAGATATGAGAAAGGAACTTCTAGTACCCTCCCATTTCATAAGAGAATCCATTCCCCGAATTATTTCATTGTAATGATGTGAGTTGCGTAATGTATTTTATTCTTTTTGTATTGAAAGCTTAAATTAAAAAAAATAGGGAATAGTGATTTTGAATGCAAATATTTGTACTATATTCCTCTATAACACAATCAAATTTGAAAATACCACTTAAGAGCAAAAATTGCTTTAAGTTTTGTAATGAAATTTCTGAGGACATGTTGAACAGAATGATTATTGATCTCAGCCTTCATTGATTAAAATATGTAATTTTATACGCGCAAAGACACACATACACACACCCCCCTCACACAATGATTTACTGCTTTTTGGTGTAGGAAGGACATTTCACTAAGTTCCATGTGGTATGAATTACACAAAACACACCCTAGGAGTTGATTTAGCCATCATCTCTGGATGGTCATTTCCTTCTTCACATAGCCAGTTGGTGGTTTGGGATCACCTACCAACAGGAGGCATTCTTGGGAGAGAAGAGTACTGTCACCTCAAGAACCACATTGTTTTCTACTTAACTTTTCTTGTTAAAAAATGATAGGACCAAATGTAGCCATGTAGGATGAGAGCCAGCTGCTTCTGAATAGGTCCACTCCTCTGCTGGGTTTTGGAGGGTAGCCCAGCAGATGAGCAGAGCTTTGGAGCCCCACTGCTGGGGTTATGGTCCAGGCTCCTCCACTTCTTGACAGTTGGACTTTAGACAAGCTACTTAACCCTTCTATGCCTCAGTTTCCTTTTCTGTAAGTAAATATCATAATAATACCTACCTCTTAGGGCTTTCTACAATGGTTAAATAACTTAATACATGGAAAACACTTAAAAGAGTACCTTTCATATAGTAAATATTCAATAAATTTATTATTATGGTTATTATTACTATTATGACTGGGTAATTATAAGATTCCTGTAAACCTGTTAAAGTCTACAGCCAGTTTATAATTACCATGAATCATCTCTTAAGTTAAGGCTTTACAGCTTAGTTAGCGATGCTAGTACTTGGTGCTCTTCTGATTCTGATTGTGCATCAAGGTTATCAGTTACCATAGTTTTACATATCACCCATATTCCAGTGACTTCCACATCTTTCCACAGTTCTGGACTCTTAACTCTGTGCTATACAGAACCCTATTTCCAAGTGTTTACCAGAATTTTATTTTGATGTCCCATGGGCACCTCAAATAAAAATGTCCAAAACTGAACTTAGTTTCTCTCTCTGATCCTTATTTCCCTACTAAAAAAAAATGTTTAAAACTCCTCTTTTTCCTTCTTTCCTTCTTTTGCTCGTAACATTGCTCTGGGTCGAATATTGTCCCCACTAAAATTCACGTCTACCAGGAGCCTGAGAATGTGAATTTATTTAGAAGTAGGGTCTTTGCAGATGTAATTGAAACATCTGCTAAAAGTTAAAATGAGGTCACACTGGGTTAGGGTGGGCCTTAAATCCAGTAACTGGTGTGGTTACAAGAAGGCCATGTGAAGACAGAGAGATACACACAGAGAACAAGACAGAGGCAGAGATTAGAGTGATGTGTCTACGAGCCAAGGAACTCCAAGGATTGCCATCAACCACCAGAAGCGGGGAGAGGGGCATGGAACAGATTCTCCCTCAGAGCCTCCAGAAAGAACCAATCCTGCCAACACCTGGCTTTTGGACTTCTGGCCGGGGCAGTGACAGAATAAACTTCTGTTGCTTTCAGCCTCTCAATTTGTGGTAATTTATTATGGCAGCCCTAGGAAATTATAAGATGTCGTTAACTATTACTGAATTTAGAAGTCTTAGAACCATCCTTACCTGTATTAGTTTATAAGGACACCAGTCATATTGGATTAGGGGTCCACCAAACTCCAGTGTGACCTCATCTTATCTGTAACGACCCTATTTCCAAATAAGGCCATACTCTGAGGTCCCAGGGATTAGGACTTTAACATATCTGTTTTGAGGGGACACAATTCAACCCATAACACTACCCCTTTCTTTTATCACCACTTCAGATCAGTCACCTTCCAGGTATTGTATATTCTACTGCAGCAAAATCTTTCAGCTGTAGCTCTTGTCCCCCCCAGCTTCAGCTGTCCTGGTTATGGCACAGTCATCTCTCTCCAGGATTATTGCAGTAACCTCCAAAGGGATTTCCCCCCTTCATTTCATTCTTCAAACATCCACTGAGTTATCTTATTAATTTCTAATCAGATTTCTCTGGCTGATACCCACTAATGACTTTCCCTAACCACAGCATAGGGTATAAACTAGCACAGAAGGCCCCAAGTTTGGCCCCATCTTCTCCTTCCAACTGCCTCTCTTGCTGCTTCGTACTGTGTGCCCCAGACTACACTAGGCTGCTCACCCTTTCTTGAAAATAGCTTTTCAGATCTGCAGGCCTTTGCTTATGCTGTTTGCTTTGCCTGGAATACCCTTCATCACTTTAATCCCCTGCCGAACTAACTGTTCCTCATCCTGTAAGGCTCAGCTGAAACATGGCTTACTCAGGTTGCTTCCACAATCCCATCACATAGAATTATTGAGCCCTTACCTGTGTTTCTGTGACACCTTGTGACTATGGATACTAATGTAACACTAGGAAAGATATAGCACCTCTTATACAAAACAATGAACCTTGACGATGGCATTATAAGCAGCCACAGTTATGGACTTTTTCCTCCCTGTTGATATTAATATTAACTGACCATTGCAGCATAAATAAGTGTGTGTGCATATGTGTGTGCGTATAGATTTATATATACAAGATCTTTTGAAATCTCTGACCTGTGTTTATCACTTATACAATTAAGTTTTGTTGCAACCCTCCTCATCAAGATAATTCTTAAACCTCTCTAGAGTGAAGGTGTTTATTTTCTGAAATTAGCAAATATCTACACACACACACATATGTGTCATATATATCATATTTACAAAATAAATGTGTGTGTATTTATTTATACATACATATGTATAAAGTGGCTTATCCCCAAGAACATAATATAAGTGATCCAGTGCTCTTTTCATTGTTAAGATTGAAGAAATGGTAACCAAGCAGCCAGTATAAGTAGCAGTTTGCATTTTAAAAATTGACTTCTTAATAAAGTATAGTACAGTACAAACAACCCCCAAATTTCAGTGGTTCACAACAACAGATATTTATTTTATCTGTGGGGCTGTAGGTCATCTGGGCTTGGCTCCAGCTGGCCTTGCTCTCCCTCTGTCATTCTGGGACCAGCAGCATCTTGGGCCATGCCAAATCATGCCAGCACATTTGGGCCTCTGTTCGTGGTGCATCTGCTAACATTACGTAGGCTAAAACCAGTCATGTGGCTGAGCCCATATCAAAGGGACAGGAAAACTGACTCCATAGGAGCTTCTGCAAAGTCACATGGCAAACAGCATGGGTGTGTAATTCTAATACAGAGACTGATGAAGAATGGAGCACAGGCATCCAATCTACCACAAAGTCCTTATGATCCGAAAGTGGATGGTAGAAATGTCTGCTTTGAAAATAAACTATTTACCAAGAGCTTATATAACGACAAGAAACAATTTGATACTGCATTTACAAAACTGCACTTTGAAATGCGGTTCTAATTATATCCATCTTTGTTTTCTTCCTAGAGATGTGAAGATGAGTGGCTCGGGATGCCATCACCTATTCCTGTAAAATACATTAACTATGTAAAACTTTTAAAGGAGGTATTTGGCTTAGAGGAGGAGTAACCATGCCAGCTTGGGTCAGCTCCCTTTGATTCCTGCTCTAATTTTGCCAAGTTTATTTCAGTGGATATAATTTCATTAAAAACAGAAAAGAAACAAGGCTCATGTTGAATTGAAATCCACAGACCACAATTTATCTCCTTTTGTCATTTTAGTTTTTCAGAACATCATATCATATTGCTGATATACCAGCACTATTAAAAATACCATTTAAAGAAACATCGAACATTTTTATTATATGTATGATTTATTAATACCAGGGAATCTCATGTTAATTTTCTGTCCAACATAATTTGATTCCTTATGACACAAAAAGAAAATGACTTTTGACAACTATACATGACAATATAAAATTAAATTATATCAGAGCGTAAGTTGTGATTCTATTAAACGTTTTTTTCAAATTTTTTGACACATCTTTGTTACTTATATGGTTAAACTTTGTAGCAACTCACCTTATCAGAATAATCCTTAAGCCTCTCTAGAGTGAAGGTATATATTTTCTGAAATTAGCAAATCTATGAGAGGAAAAGGACCCCCCACCCACAACACACACACAAATTTGAGGGAGAAATTGAAACATATGCAATGTTTATATTTTTAATGCCCTTTTTATACCTAAAGTTAGCTTGTTAACTTAGGAATATGTGCATATGTATATAATTATAGTATGACCAAAAATGTATTATGTCTAAAATATTTAGGGATGCAAATGCTGAAGATTTTGTGAGATCTTTTTTGGTTCATTCTCCACACACACATACCACCCACCCCAGAGTTTTAAATATTCTAAGACTACAACATGTTTCCCTCCTGCATTTCTCTAGTTCTATTTTTATTTTTCTTCTAGGCCTATACATTATGAGTCTCAGCAGAACTTTTGTCATGTAGTATATATTTGATTAAAACTCAACCATGGACCCCTGGGAATTCAGTGTGAGAAGTTTGTCCCAATCTACCCCATTCTTCAGTGTTGAATGCTGTGTATCGTAAATCCGGTTGCCTGGTGTTCTCAGGGACAATGGAAGCCTATGGAGAAGGGACTTTGACATTTACCTTTCGGGGACTGCTCTGAGGAGAACTGATGACATCTCATGGGCCCTTTCTATCTCATTATTCTTTCACTCCACATCTGAGGCATCTTGCCTAGAAATGAGCCGGCTTCTTGGCACTCAGATGTACCACTTTGCTCGACAACAATGGCTTTTTCACTTTTTAAAATTGAAGTTAATCAATAAACTATGTCTATATATAAAGCTAGGATAATTTTACATGTGCCATTGTTAGAGTAGACCCCATAGGACTTCCCAATAAACTGAAATACTCAATTTATATACTAGAGCCATTTACCCATAAAATCTATTTTTGACTTCTTGATTTTTGTCCCAGGTTTTTTTTTAAAAGACAACTGACAGTGCCAAGCCATTTTGTCACTTTAAGATTTTCCATTCCCCTGAGAGCAAGCTTTTAGAGGGATGACACTTTCCTGGAACTTTTTAGGCTGACACATTTGTCACTTACCTATTCAACTCTTCAGTCAGTTGTCTTTTCTTCAAGATTTTAAATATATAGATAATTCAGCCCTCATACAGGCTTGCAATAGAGTTCATTTGAGAAGTGGGAGGAGAAAAGGAAAGGAAGCAAACCAATGATGTGCTTCAGAGTTTGTAGGATGACAACTGCTCGTTCTATTGCATAGATGTGTGTCACTGCCCTGGTTATTCGCAGTTCAAGCCCATAATTAGCAATTAAATGGCCATTATAGGAATCATGCCGATAGACATGATACATTGCAGCCATACAGACACTTTAAATAATTATTTTTATAACTAAGCCATATACTGAAGGAGATTTATAATTTAGAGATAATATCCCCATTAGTAAATTTTATGACCCAATAAACAGCTCCTACTAGTTAATAAATGCCAAAGCCATAAAAACAAAGACTATTAATGTAATAGAATTTTTGTACCTCCCTCTTTTGCTGGTGGTCTCAAGGCACTGAAGGGAAATGCTATCTTAGGAAAAACATTTATTCTCGTTATGTAAATATCAATGAATTGTCTTACAGTCCATCTGGAAGTCTCCCAGCCCAACCCCCTTGGTCCCAGGTGGTCCCGAAATGCTGATGCGTTCTGCTTAGGTTTCAAACAGTAGATAACTCTGGTTTTTAGCAGAAACAAACCCTGTGACTCAAATCTTTCAGGGAGGTAGAGAAGACAGCTGGAATTTCTGCTGCTTCTCTTCCCTCTGAAAAAGAGAAGTCTCAACTATTGCTATTATTCCAGAGTAATAAGTTTTAGAAGTTTCACAACTTTTGCATATAGTTATATTTTTAGCTGCTAACATTTTCTCATTTTGATGGAAAAGCAAGTGCCGCCTGTGGATGTCTGGGTGAGCTGAAGGTTAATATAGGCAAACCTTTTGTGCTGAGAACGAATTGTTTTTTGGTATTCCTGGAATCGTGGGAATGATTGATAAAGTCATTTGAAAACCCGAATCAAATCCTGTCTTTTCATAAATTGATTAAAAGCTGCTAAGTTTACATTACATGGTTTCCTGAGTCATCGTTGTAAAGTATGGATGTTGTCAGCAGATGACTAATTTATGGTGTTTATTTGCTTTTTCCCCCCTTTTGAAAACCTAGCCATTTGGACCTATTTGAAAAGTAGTGGTCAATCTATCTGTTGGCTTTAGTGCTTACTAAAATAGTTAAAATTTTAGACAATAGAGAGGAGATGAAGAGTACTGTAACTCTCAAGTATTATGATGGGTTAAACATTTTGCTTATTTTATTCTATGTATTGCCTCTGATCCAATTAATGTAAAATGTACCATTCTTGGTCTTTTTTTGTGTGCTATGCTATTGGAAGTTTGATTGTTCAGGGTTGTAGAGCATCCAGGCTTTATAGACACTTCAGTCATGAGTTTAGGATATTTAAATTGCCTTTCCTTCTTTCAAATAGCAGGGAATTATTGATGAGCAAAATGAAATCTCTCCAAATTAAAAAAATAAATAAAACAAAACTCTTGCCCTTCCAACTTGGATTTATTTACCTTAATTTGAGTGAGGACTGCTTCGTAGTCTTTTCCACTTATTCCTCATTTCCCCATCCCCTTCTTCCACATGTTATGATTTTGCTATAAGTTCAGCAGTTGGAGTTTTCAATAATAGCTTAATGAAATAGTAGGCGTTTCCACAAAATATTTAAGTTTAATAATGCAGAAATTATTGAATAATGAATTTTCATGTTCCCAATTATATGTATATTCTTTTTAGTTAAGAATACAGATTCCTGAATTTTGAATATCCTTCAGAATTGGTCTAAATGACCTTTCAGACAAACACCTTCCAAATGATATTAAACGTATACTCAGGTGATGGGTCTCTGCCCTAATATTTGTTTGGGCAAAGTTTGAATTGCTTCAAGTTGAAGGGAGGTTAAGACCTTTTCAAAATTGAGTCTTTTCAAGTTGATTGGACATCTTCAGACACACAGTGCTTTTCAATTCCCAGGAGAATGTAATGTGTAAAAATGGAAAACCCACTGAGGCAAGATCAATGAAGCTATTTAGCAAATAAACCTGGAGTGATAATGGAGCAAACATCATTATTACAAATGGTAGCACTGACTGTGCAATTACTTTAAGAGAAATTGTCATTCACCCCCACTCACCTTCTTCTACCAGGTTATATGTCGGTTTAAATAAACGTTTTCATTCAGGGTTAATTAAATTCCCCCAAACTAAGAGTTCTGAGACTAGAACGTGCATCTTCTTTGCATTTGTTCCTGGTCCCAAGTAAAATTCCTTCCAAGGGGGCTTTCGAGCCCATTATATGTCTGGTGCGTGGCACAGGAACCCAAGGGTCAGTACTGCTGCTCAGAAGCCTACTGGTAATGGCTGAAAAATGTGGCCAATGAAAAACTCCACAGTGGCTCTGCAAGTAGAGAATTAATGACTGGCTGGAATCAGTAGGAGCCTTTACTTCTAAATACTCGTTAGTTTAAGCAGTGAGGCCTGATGCTATGCAAGTTAGAAAAGGGAAAAAGGGACCGCCCCTCCCCATTGTCTATTTTTCACAGAATATGCACATTTAACTCAAAGTGGTGAATGGTTCAAATACATCAAACCAACTATTCATCAATCTCCCAGCTTTCCGAGCACGGCTTTGCATCTGTGTAAAGCCAACAATAGAGGAAATGCTTGTTATGACCCCACTATAATATTAAAATCCAGAGGGGCTGATAGCTTGGTGAAAAACACGAAATGTGTTCTCCTTTAGAAATAGTTCCACCAAAGTCATCTTTGTGTTTCCTTTTTCCTACTTTGCCTATACAAGAACATCTGACTGAAATAGGAACTTGAGAAAATGACTTTTGCCTGCTTTTTTCTCCCTCGCTACCATTGCTCTTCATTATTGCTGTGAGGCCGCTCACTGAATACAGGAGCTGAAAAGCCGTTTCCAACTGCTGCATATATCCCCAGTTTTAACTATGACTGGAGCACGGAGAGCAAGAAGGGAAGTGGCAAGAGATGACAATTGTAGAGGGGAGTCGGGACAAGAATAGGGACAACCTTGTGTGTGTAACTCATGTTAAAGAGTTTGAGTTTCATCCCAAGGGCGTGAGAAGTTACTGAAAGATTTTAATCTGGAGAATAAGAAGATCATTCTCCAGATTAAAAAATCTCTGGCTGCTTTGTGCATGTGAACTACAAGAGTAAGTTTGGTAGTGAGAGGACTGACTGGGAGGCTGTTGCCAGAGAAGTGATGGGTGGTTTGGATTAATGTAATGTCAATGAGGTTGTGAGGTTGCACATTTAGGATGTTGGAGATGAGGAAGAAGAAGAAATCAAAATTAGGATTGAGTCATTTTGACAGATGAGTAAATGTGGTATTGTTCATTGTGCTAGGATACACCAGAGAAAAATCAGGTTTGAGGGGGAATATGAAGAATTCTGCTTTGAGCATGCTAAATTAGGGTGCCTGTGGAACAGGTAAGTGGAGATATGGTAGGGAAGGAAACTTTTTCTCTACCCTTCTAGATTCTTTGGCTGGTCTAATAGTCAAATTAACATAAAACAGATTAACAGGAGAAAAAAAAGTTTAATTGTGTATGTACAGGGCCCCACAAAGACAATGAGCCCCAAGGACAAATTGAGCAATTGAAGCTTAAATGCCATCCTGAGCTAAGGAATGGGATAGGAGCCTGGGGGTGCCAAAGGGGAGGAGGGCAATTCACAGGACGTAAGAAGGACAGATGTTGGGTAATTGAACATTTGTCCTGCCATACAGATAGATCATTCAAATAAAATTATCTCTGGTAATAGCTCACTCTCTGAGCCAGGCCCGCTATCTAAATTCTCTTGGCAGTTAAGGGAGAGTTAAAAGTTTTCCTTGAATCTGCTGGGTCTTGATTGCTCTTCAGTTCAAAGTAATCCACATGCCAAAGTGGCACACTTGGAGGAGGCTCATTCTAAACCCCTCCAATGTTGAAAAGGCAACTGGATTAACAGATCTGAATCTCAGCAGAATGACCTGGGCTGGAGATGCATATTTGTGAGTCATCAGAGTATGGATGGGTAAGTGTGAGCTTAGGTAAATTGCCCAGAGGGAGTATGTTGTCTGAGAACCATAGTCCCTGGCATATTAACTAACTGTAATAATTTTTTAAAACAGCTTTTTATTGATATACAATGCACTGCACATATTAAAGTGTACAATTTGATAAGTTGACATATATATACATCTGTGAAACATCACCCCAATCAACATAATGAGTATATTCCCCCCAAATTTCCTCATGGTCCTTTGAAATCCCTCCCTTTCACACGTCCCTGTTGAAGGAGAGGAAAAACCATTTTCCTTCTATCCTTCTGAGTTCTTGGCTGAGACCCCCTGTAATAAAAGACAGATTAACAAGAGAAAAACAAACAGAAGTTTTAAAGTATGTATACCTCGTATATACATGGGAGATACCCAGAAAAAATGAGTAACTCTCCAAGGTGACCTAAGTCACCACCTTAAGTAACATCTTCAGCTAAAGACAAAGGAAAGAAAGGTGTATGTGGAGGGGGGGGAGGGGAACAGTTATGGAAGGTGACCAGGAAAAGCAACATAAACTAGAGTAAGGTTCGTTATGCAGATTTGTCTGTTCCTTCTCCATTGATAAGATTGTCTTGTGATTTAGTCATCCTTCTCTTCCCGGTACAGAGAGGGAGACACCCTTACAAATGGAGATTTCCCTTATAGAATGTGAATGTCCCTTACAAAAAGGTAACTTCTACTCTCTGTCTGCTGTGTTCACCTGTGTCTGCTGTTTCTCAAAATAATCAGTTCAAAATATCCTTACACCAGAGGCAATTTGGGGCTGGCACATTCTGCTACCCTTCACCATCCCCCATACCCAGGCAACCACTGAGCTGCTTTCTGTCACTATAGAAAAGTCAGCATTCTCAAGAATTTTATATAAGTAGAATTATACAGCATGCATTTTTTTTTGGTCTGGTTTCTTTCACTCAGCATAATTATTTTGGGATTCATCCATGTTTTGCATGTACCAATATTTCATTCCATTTTATTGTAGAGTAGTCCATTGTATGGATATGCTGTGGTTTAATCCATTCATATGTTGACAGACATTTGGGTTGTTACTAGTTATTACATGTTATAAATAAAGCCGATGTGGACATTCATGTAGAAGTCTTTGTATGGATATATGCTTTTATTTCTCTTAGGTAAATGCCTAGGAGTGGAATGGCTGGATCTTACGGTTGATGTATGTTTAACTTTTTGAGTAACTGCCAAGCTGTTTTCCAAAGTGACCGTACCATTTTACTTACTTTCCAGCATTGTATGAAGTCCCAGTTCCTCCATATTTTCGCCAGTACTTGGTATGGTCAATCTTTTTAATTTTAGCCATTCTAATAGAAATGTAGTAGTATCTCATTATTTTCTTCTTATTGAGTTTTCAGAGTTCTTTATATGTTCTAGATACAAGTCCTTTCTCAGATATGTGATTTCCAAATACATTCTCTCAAACTGTAGTGGTCTTTTCATTCTCTTAACAGGGTCTTCTGGAGGACAAAAGTTTTAAATTCTGATTGTCTATTTTATCAATTTATTCTTTTATGGATTGTGCTGTTGGTATTATGTCTAATAAACCTTTGCCTAAACCAAGGTCACAAAATTTTTCTCCTATGTTTTCTTCTAGAAGTTTTATAGTTTTAGGTTTTTAATTTAGGCCTATAATCCATTTCTAGTCCATTTTTGTGATGATATGAGTTATGGCTCCAAGTTAATTTTTTTGCATATGGATATCCAATTGTTACAGTACCATTTATTGAAAAGACTATGGTTCCTCCACTGAATTGCCTTTGTACCTTTGCTGAAAGTCAGTTGTTGGTATATGTGTAGATCTATTTCTGGACTTTCTATTGTGTTCCATTGATTTATATGTCTTTCTTTACACCAATATCACACTGTCTTGCTTACTGTAGCTTTATAATAAGTATTGAAACCAGTAGTATTAATTCTCCAGTATTGTTCTTTGCATAGTAGTTTTGGCTATTCTAGATCTTTTGCATTTCCATATGAATTTTAGAATAAGCTTACCAATTCTAAAATCCTGCTAGGTTTTTGATTGAGATTGCACTGAATCTACAGATAAATTTGAGGAGAATTCACATCTTAATAATACTGAGTCTTCTGATCCATGAGCACAGTATATCACTCCATTTATTTAAGGCTTCCTTAATTTATCTCAGCAATGTTTTGTAGTTTTTAGTGTACAGGTATTGCAGATATTTGAAATATTTCTCCCCAAGTATTTCATATTTTTTAATGTTAATGTAAATGGTAATTTAAAATTTTTAAAAAATAATTGCCGTTTTTGTTTGTTTGTTACTAGAAGATAGAAATACAACTGATTTTTGTACATTGATCTTGTATCCTTCAAACTCAGTAAGCACATTTATTAGGCTTACAGCTTTTTTGTAGATATCATCAGATTTTTTCACATGGACAGTCCACATAGATGATCACAATCAAATTTTCCACATAGATGATACTAGTCTATGAATAAATAAAGTTTTACTTCTTTGTTTCAAATCTGGATGCCTTTTATTTCCTTTTCTTGTCTTATTGCACTGGTTAGGACCTCCAGTACAATGTTTAATAGAAATGGTGAGGGTGGATGTCCCTTTCTTGTTACTGAACTTAGAGGGAAAGCATTCAGTTTTTCACTGTTAAGTATGATGTTAGCTTTAGTGTTTTGGTAGATACCTTTTATCAGATTTAGGGAGCTCCCTTTTATTACTACTTTGCTGAGAGATTTTATCAGGAATAGGTATTAGATTTTTTTTTTGAGGAAGATCAGCCCTGAGCTAACATCTGCTGCCAATTCTCCCCTTTTTGCTAAGGAAGACTGGCCCTGAGCTAACGTCCATGCCCATCTTCCTCTACTTTATATGTGGGACGCCTGCCACAGCATGGCTTGCCAAGTGGTGCCATGTCCGCACCCGGGATCTGAACTGGCAAACCCTAGGCCGCTAAAGCAGAATCTGTGAACTTAACCGCTGCGCCACCAGGGCAGCCCCAGGAATAGGTATTAGATTTTGTCACATGCTTTCACTGCATCTTTTGAGATGATCATATGATTTTTCTTTTTAACTTTGTTAATATAGTAAATGACATTAATTTAATAAATGTTTTTTATTAAGATGAAATTCATGTAACATAAAATTAACCATTTTAAAGTGTAAAATTCAGTGACATTTATTACATTCACAATATTGTGAAACCACCACCTCTATTTAGTTTCAGAACATTTCATTGCTCCAAAAGGAAACACCATATCCATAAGCAGTCACTCTCCATTACCCTCTGACTCCAGCCCCTGAAACCATCAATCTGCTTTCTGTCTCTATGAATTTACCTATTTTAAATATCTTGTATAAATGGAATCATACAATATGTGATCTTTTGTATCTGACTGCTTTCACTTAGCATAATGTTTTTGAGGTTCATTCATGTTGTGGCATGTATTGGTACTTCATTCCTTTTTATGGCTGAATAATATTCTTTTGTATAGATATACCACAATGTGTTTATCCATTCATCCATTGATGGACACTTGGGTTGTTTCCACCTTCTGGCTGTTGTGAATAGTGCTGCTATGAACATACATGTACATGTATTTGTTTGAGTTCCCCTTTTTAGTTCTTCTGAGTATATACCTAGCAGTGGAATTGCTGAGTCATATGGTAAGTCTATGTATAACTTTGTGGGGAACTGCCAAACAGTTTTCCACAGTGGCTGAAGATTTTATGTTCCCACCAGCAATGTACAATGGTTACAATTTTTCTACATCCTTTGCCAACACTTGTTATTTTCTATTCTTTTTTATTATAGCCATCCTACTGGGTGTGAACTGGTACCTCATTGTGGTTTTGATTTGTATTTCCCTAATGACTAATGACGTTGAACATCTTTTTATGTATTTTTTGGAGATTCGTATATCTTCTTTGGAGAAATGTCTACTCAAATCCTTTGCCCCTTTTAAAATTGGAAATGACATTTATTTTTGAATGTTAAACCAACTTTGCATTACTGGAGTAAACCTTACTAGGTCATAATGTGTTATTCTTCTTATATATTGCTAGGTTCAGGTTGCTAAAATTTTGTTTGAATTTTTCTCCTATGTTTATGAAGGATATTGATCTGTAGTTTTCTTATCATATCTTTGGTTTTGGTTTTGGTTTCATGATAATGCTGTCCTCATAGATGAGTTGGGAAATATTCCTTCCTGTTTAATTTTATGGAAGTCTGCATAGAATTGATATTATTCCTTGCTTAAATTTTTGACAGATTTCACCAGTGAAGCCTACAATTTGCTTTATGGGAAGGTCTTCTTAAACTACAATCTCAATTTCTTTACAAGATACAGGCTATTCAGGTTATGTATTTCTTTGGTAGTGAGCTTTAATAGTTTGTGTCTTTAAAGGTATTCGTTCATTTCATCTTGATTGTTGAATTTATTGGCTTAAAGTTGTTCATAATATTCAGTTCCTATCCTTTTTTTTTGTGAGGAAGATTGACCCTGAGCTAACATCTATTGCCGATCTTCCTCTTTTTACTTGAGGAAGATTGTCACTGAGTTGACATCTGTGCCAGTCTTCCTCTATTTTATGTGGGATGCCGCCACAGCATGGCTTGATGCTGCTAGGTCCATGTCTGGGATCTGAACCTGAGAACTCTGGGTCACTGAAGCAGAGCACATGAACTTAACTGCTATGGCACCAAGCCAGCCCCAGTTCCTGTCCTTTTAATATCTGAAGAAGCTTTAGTGATGTCACTTCACTCATTCCTGATATTAGTAATTTCTCCATTCTCTCTCTCTCTCTTTTGTTTTTTCCTGGTTAGTCTGGCTAGCGATTAATCACTTTTATTGATCTTCTCAAAGAAGCAGTTTGTCATTTTATTAACTTTCTCTGGTGTTTTTCTGTTTTCTGTTGCATTGATTTCTTCTCTGATCATTATTATTTCCTTTCTTCTACTTGCTTTGGGTTTTGTTTGCTCTTCTTTTTATTATTTCTCAGTGTGGAAGCTGAAGTCATTGATTTGAGGCCTTTCTTTTTTTGTAATGTAGGCTTTTAATGCTATAAAATCCTCCTAAATCCTGCTTTAATTGCATCCTACAAATTATGGTGTGTTTTTATTTTCATTCCATTACTCATTCAGTGACTTTCTTATTTCTCTTTGACTTCTTCTTTGATCTGCAGGTTATTTAGAAGTGTGATATTTAGTTTCAGATATTTGGGGATTTTCCAAAAATCTCTCTTATGGTTTAATTTAATTCCCAGTGGTCAGAGAACATACATGTATGAATTTTATTCTTTTAAATTCATTGAATCTAGTTTTATGCCTCAGAATGTGGTCTGTCTTGGTAAATGTATCATATGTACTTGAAAATAATTTGTATTCTACACTCCTTTGGTGGAGTGTTCTATAAATGTCAATTAAGTCAAGTTGTTGAAATCTTCTATATCCTTCCTGATTTTCTGTCTACTTTTTCTAACAATTATTAAGAGGAGGGTATTGAAATTTCTGCCTATAATTGTGATTTTATCTATTCCTCCTTACGGTTCTATCTTTGCTTCATGTATTTTGAAACTCTGATTTGTAGCTATATAAACATTTAGGACTGCTATGTCCTCTTGATGAATTTGACCCCTTATTCATTATGAAGTGAATTTCCTTATCCCTGGTAATATTCTTTGCTCTGAAATCTAAATTGTCTGATAATAAAGCCACTCCCGCTTTCTTTTCATTGGTGTTATCAGGGTATATTTTTTTCTTTCTTTTAAAATTTTTAACCTATGTGTGTTTTTATATTTGAAGTACCTTTCTTATAGGCAGTATTTAGTTGGTTCATGCTTTTTTATCCAATTTGACAATTGCTGTCTTTTAATTGATGTATTTAGATTACTTGCATTTAATATAATTATTGACATAATCGGACTTAAATGTCATCTTATTTCCTATTTGTTCAATTTTTTCTTTGTTTCCTTTTTCTTCTTTCTTTTGTATTAACAAAATGTTCTTGGATTCCATTTTATCTCATTTGTTGGATTAGTAGCTATTGTCAGGGAGGAAAAACTTTTCTTCTACCCTCTTATGTTATGAATGGGGACCTGCAAATTAAAATGGAAACAACAAATTGGAAAGAGACAAAACAGATTTAATTACAGACTCATGCAAAGAAATGTGACTCAAATTGCTGATTAGAATTTGGAGCTTATTTACCATCTTAATAGTGAAGGAGGAGTGGCAGAGGGGCACTTCTAGGAGAATAAATGACTTCTTAGAAGTGGGGGAGAAAGGACATTTATAGAAAAACAAATTACTTTTTGAAAAGGTAAATAAGCCCTTAGGAGAGTACATGGGAGATATGATAGTTTTATGACAATGTCTGTTTGGGTGTGGTGCTGACTTCACTGTGAAAAGAGAAGATTAGAATTGCTCCCTGGGAGAAGATTTATGACAATTGAGTTCTTTTGGGAGGCTCTGCTTTTAGGCAGATAAGGGATTTCAGGAACTCAGATGTCCTCAACTCAAAATAATTTTTGTGCTACATTGGGTTATTCTAGAGTGCTTCACTGTAACTCTGCAATTTGTTATTTTATTGGTTGTTCTAGGGTTTACAGTATATACTTTTAACTTAGCACAATCTACCTCCCAGCGATGGTATAGTATAGTATAGTATAGTATAGTATGGTATAAGAATCTTAAAATACAGGCATACCTCGTTTTATTCTGTTTGCTTTTTTGTGCTTCATAGATATTGCATTTTAGAAAAGACCCTCCACCAGCAAAAAGATAGTGACTCACTGAAGGCTCAGATGATGGTTAGCAGTTTTTAGCAATAAAGTGTTGTTTAAGACATAATGCTATTGCATACTTAACAAACTACAGTATAGTGTAAACATAACTTTTTTTTGTTGAGGTCATAATAGTTTATAATATCATGAAATTTAAGTTGTACTATTGTCAGTCACTACATAAATGTTCCCCTTTACCTCTTATGCCCTCCCCCAAATCCCCTTCTCCTCTGGCAACCACTAATATGTTCTCTTGGTCAATGTGTTAGTTTAACTTCCACATATGAGTGAAATCATGTGGTGTTTGTCTTTCTCTGTCTGGCTTATTTTGCTTAACATGATACACTCAAGGTCCATCCATGTTGTTGGGAATGGGACGACTTTCTCTTTTTTATGGCTGAGTAATACTCTGTTGTATATATATACACCACATCTTCTTTATCCATCCATCAGTTGATGGGCACTTGGGTTGCTTCCACCTCTTGACTATTGTGAATAATGCTGCAATGAACATACGGGTGCATAAGTCTCTTTGAATTGCTGAGTTCAAGTTCTTTGGATAGATACCCAGTAGTGGGATAGCTGGGCCATATGGTATTTCTATTTTTAACTTTTTGAGAAACCTCCACACTGTTTTCCATAGTAGCTGTACCAGTTTGCATTCCTACCAGCAGTGTATGAAGGTTCCCTTTTCTCCAACATTTGTTATTTTTGTCTTAGTGATTATAGCCATTCTAATGGCTGTAAGATGATATCTTAGTGTAGTTTTGATTTGCATCTCCCTGATGATTAGTGATGTTGAACATCTTTTCATGTGCCTCTTGATCATCTGTTTATCTTCTTTGGAAAAATGTCTGTTCATATCCTCTGCCCATTTTTTGATTGGGTGTTTGTTTTTTTGTTGTTGTTGAGTTGTGTGAGTTATTTATATATTATGGAGACTAACCCCTTGTTGGAGATGTGATTTGCAAATATTTTCTCCCAGTTGGTGGGTTGTCTTTTCGTTTTGTTTCTGGTTTCCTTTGCCGTGCAGAAGCTCTTTAGTCTGATGAAGTCCCATTTGTTTATTTTTTCTTTGCTTCCCTTGCCCGAGTAGACATGGTATTCGAAAAGATCCTTCTAAGACCAATGTTAAACAGTGTACTGCCTATATTTTATTCTGGGGGTTTTATGATGTCACATCTTACCTTCAGATCTTTAATCCATATTGAGTTAATTTTCATGTGTGGTGAAAGATGATGGTCTGCTTTCATTTTGCATGTGGCTGTCCAATTTTCCCAACACCATGTATTGAAGAGACTTTCCTTTCTCCATTTTACATTTGTAGCTCCTTTGTTGAAGTTTAGCTGTCCAAAGATGCGTGGTTTTATTTCTGGGATTTCAATTCTGTTCCATTGGTCTGTGTGTCTATCTTTGTACCAGTACCATGCAGTTTTAATTACTATAGCTTTGTAGTATATTTTGAAGTCAGGGATTGTGATGCCTCCAGCTTTGTTCTTTTTCTTAGCTTTAGCTATTCGGGGTCTTTTGTTGCCTGATGTGAATTTTAAGATTCTTCATTCTATTTCCACGAAGAATGTCATTGGGATTCTGATTGGGATTGCACTGAATCTGTATATTGCTTTAGGTGGTATGGACATTTTAACTATGTTTATTCTTTCAATCCATGTGCATGGAATATCTTTACATTTCTTTATGTCATCATCAATTTCTTTCATTGATATCTTATAAATTTCATTGTATAGACCTATATAGCTCCTTGATGTATTTATACCAAGGTGTATAATAAATTTCACCTCCTTGGTTAAATTTATTCCTAGATATTTTATTCTTTTTGTTGTGATTGTGAATGGGATTGTATTCTTGAGTTCTCTGTTAGCTTGTTATTCGAGTATAGAAATGCAACTGATTTTTGTAAGTTGATTTTGTACTCTGCAATTTTGCTATAGTTATTGATTATTTTTAATAGTTTTCTGATGGATTCTTCAGGGTTTTCTATATATAAAATCATGTTGTCTCTGAACAGCGAGAGTGTCACTTCTTCATTGCCAAATTGGATACCTTTTATTTCTTTTTTTGCCTAATTCCTCTGACCAAAACCTCCAGTACTATGTTGAACAAGAGTGGTGAAAGTGGGCAGCCTTGTCTTGTTCCTGTTCTCAGAGGGATGGCTTTCTGTTTTTCCCCTTTGAGTATGATACTGGCTGGGGGGTGTGTCATCTATGGCCTTTATTATGTTGAGGTAATTTCCTTCTATGCCCATTTTATTGAGAGTTTTTTTTTTATCATAAATGGATGTTGGATCTTGTCAAATGCTTTCTCTCTGCTTCTATTGAGATGATCATGTGGTTTTTATTCCACGTTTTGTTAATGTGGTGCATCACATTGATTGATTTGCATTGATGTTGAACCATCCCATATCCCTGGTATAAATCCCACTTGATCATGGTGTATGATCCTTTTACTGTATTGCTGTATTTGGTTTGCCAATATTTCATTTAGGATTTTTGCATCTATATTCATCAGCGATATTGGCCTGTAACTTTCCTTCTCTGTTGTCCTTGTCTGCCTTTGGGATTAGGGTGATGTTGGCCTCATAGAACGTGTTAGGAAGTGTTCCATATTCTTCAATTTTTTGGAATAATTTGAGAAGGATAGGTATTAAATCTTCCTTGAATGTTTGGTAGAATTCTCCAGAGACGCCATCTGGTCCTGGACTTTTATTTTTTGGGAAGTTTTTGATAACTGTTTCAATCTCTTTACTTGTGATTGGTTATTCAGACTCTATTTCTTTTTGATTCAATTTTGGGAGGTTGTATGAGTCTAAGAATTTATCTATTTCTTCTAGATTGTCCAATTTGTTGGCATATAGTTTTTCATGGTATTCTCATAGAATCCTTTGTATTTCTGTGGCGTCTATTTTAATTTCTCCTCTTACATATCTGATTTTATTTATTTGAGCCTTCTCTCTTTTTTTCTTCATGAGTCTGGCTAAGAGTTTGTCAATTTTGTTTATCTTCTCAAAGAAGCAGCTCTTAGTTTCATTGATCCTTTCTACTATTTTCTTGGTTTCAATTTCATTTATTTCACCTCTAATTTTTATTACTTCTCTCCTTCTCCTGACTTTGGGCTTTGTTTGTTGTTCTTTTTCTAGTTCTGTTAGATGGAATTTAGGATTCCTTATTTGAGATTTTTCTTATTTGATAAGCTGAGCCTGTATTGCTATGAATTTTGCTCCTGAGACTGCTTTTGCTGCATCCCATATGAGTTGATATGGTGTATTGTCATTTTCATTTGTCTTCAGATATTTTTTGATTTCTCCTTTAATTTATTCAATGATCCATTAGTTGTTCAGTAGCATGTTGTTTAGTCTCCATATCTTTGTCACTCTCCCAGGTTTTTTCTTGTAGTTTGTTTCTAGTTTCATAGCATTATGGTTGGAAAAGATGCTTGATATGATTTCAATCTTCTTAAATTTATAGAGGCCTGCCTGTTTCCCAACATATGGCCTATCTTTGGGAATGATCCATATGCACTTGAGAACATATATTCTGCTGTTTTTGGATGGAGTGTTCTATATATGTCTATTAAGTCCATCTGGTCTAGTTTTCAGTTAACTCCACTATTTCCTTGTTGACTCTCTGTCTGGATGATCTTTCCATTGATGTAAGTGGGATGTTAAGATTCCTTACTGTTATTGTGTTGCTGTTAATATCTCCTTTTAGGTTTGTTAATAGCTGCTTTGTGTACTTTGGTGCTCCTGTGTTAGGTGCATATATATTTATAAGTGTTATGTCCCCTTGGTGGAGTGTCCCTTTTATCATATACTGCCCCTCTTTGTCTCTCATTGCCTTTTGTATCTTGAAGTCTACTTTGTCTGATATAAGTATGGTAGCATCTGCTTTCTTCTGTTTGCCATTAGCTTGGAATATCATCTTCCATCCCTTCACCCTGAACCCGCGTTTGTCTTTGGAGCTGAAATGTGTTTCCTGGAGACAGCATATTCTTGGGTCTTGTTTTTTTAATCCATCCTACCACTCTGTCTTTCAGTTGGTGACTTCAATTCAGTTACATTTAGAGTGATTGTTGATATATGATGGCTTAATGCTGCCATTTTATCACTTGTTTTCTGGTTGTTCTGTATTTCCCTTGTTTCTCATCCCATGTAGTTCAGACTGCCAATTCAATTTGGTAGGTCTCTATGATGGTTTTCTCAGTTTTCTCTTTATTTATCATTGTGTCTCTGGTCTGATTATTTGTTTAGTGGTTACCATGAAGTTTGTATAAAAAATCTCGCAGATGAGATAGTCCATTTTCTGATAGCCTCTTATTTCCTTAGTCTAAGCAAGTTCCATCTCTTTTCTCTTCCCCTTCTAAGTTGTTATTGTCACAACTTATTTCATTTTGTGTTGTCAGTTTGTGGTTGAAATGATGAGATTATAGTTATTTTTTATGTTTATCTTCCCTTTATCTTGAATGTTATAATTAAGTGTTTGCTAACCTGTTCTGATAGAGAAGTTCAATTTTCTGATTTTGTCTGCCTATTTATCTCCTTGTTCAAGGCTTTGTAAACCCTTTCTTTTTTTCAGGTATGATGGCCTTCTCAAACATTTCTTGCAGTAGGGGCTGGTGGGGGAGGGGGGCGGTGATAGATCTTGTGGCCATGAATTCCCTCAGCTTTTGTTTATGTGGGAAAGTTTTTATTTTTCCATCATATCTGAAGGATATTTTCACTGGATAGAGTATTCATGGCTGAAAGTTTTTGTGTTTCAGAATTTTGAATATATCATTCCACTGTCTCTTAGCCTGTAAAATTTCTGCTGAGAAATCTGCTGATAGCCTGATAGGTGTTCCTTTGTAAGTTATTTTCTTCTCCCTTGCTGTCCTTAATATTCTTTGTTTGTCATTGACTTTTGCCAGTTTTACTACTATATGCCTTGGAGAAGGTCTTTTTACATTGATGTAATTAGGAGTTCTATTACCTTCTTTTATTTGTAATTTCAGCTCCTTCCCCAGGTTTGGGAAGTTCTCAGCTATTATTTCTTTGAATAAACTTTCTGCTTCTTCTTCCCTCTCTTTTCCTTCTGGAATACCTATAATCCTTATGTTGCATTTCCTAATTAAGTTGGCTATTTCTCAGAGAATTTCTTCATTTCTTTGTAGTCTTAGTTCTCTCTCCTCCTCCATCTGAAGCATTTTATATTTCTGTCCTACAAACTAGTAATTCTGTCCTCCATAATATCAGTTCTGTTATTCAAGGACTCCAGATTTTTTTTTTTTGAGTAAGTTTAGCCTTGAACTAATATCTGCTGCCAATCCTCCTCTTTTTGCTGAGGAAGATTGGCTGAACTAACATCTGTGCCAATTGTCCTCTATTTTATATGTGGGACTCCTGCCACAGCATGGCTTGACAAGTGGTGCATTGGTCTGCACTCAGGATCTCAGCCAGTGAACCTTTGGGCCACCAAAGCAGAATGTGCAAACTTAACTGCTGTGCCACCAGGCTGGCCCCTCCAGATTTTTCTTTCTCATTCAATATGTTTTTCACCTGCAGTATGTCTGATTGATTTTTCTTCATAGTTTCAATCCCTTTTGTGAAGAATTCCCTCTGTTCATTAATTTTATTCCTGATTTAATTGAACTGTCTTTCTGAATTCTCTCGTAACTCATTGAGTTTTTTGTGATAGCTATTTTGAATTCTCTGTCATTTAGATTATAAATTTCTGTGGCTTCAGGATTGATTTCTGGGTGCTTGTCATTTTCCTTCTGGTCTGGAGTATGAATATATTTCTTCATTCTATTTGATGGAGTGGATTTCTGCTGCCCCATAGTAATAGTAGCTCTTTGCAGATTCTACCTGCTGCCACTAGGGGGAGTCAGGAGCTGTGTATTCTGTGATCCCTGGTATCTGTGCCTGTGTCCTTTTGAATCTATGCTGACAGGGCCCATCTGTGATTGCCTGCTTACCCCTGTTGCTTTAAAAATGCATGCATATGCACTCTGGTGGGGGTCCCTTGCTCTGGCCAACCAGCCGAACTGGTGAGCTGGTTGGGGGGAGGGGCACTTTCTTTTGCATGCACAATCCTGGTGCTGTTCTCACTCTGCTCTTGCTATCTGCCCTCCTTGGGAGCTGGCTTGATGATGACACCCCCACAATAGCTTAGCCTTCTCTGTGTGGAGCTTTCCCACAGCTGGGAGGCAATTCAGAGAGAGAAGGTGTTCACATGGAGAGCCGTCCCTCCCCCATCTCTTCTCAGAGCTGTGTGCAGGCCCACGCCCTAGGTCACTGCCTAGGAGGGAAAGAAGATCCTCTTATCTCTTTCCACTTCCTCCCGGGGGTCCAGCACCTCCACTTTCAGACTTATGGCTGCGTGCACCTCTCAGACATCTATTGTGTTGTGTGAATGTCCTCTGTCAGTTTATGAATGTCCTTTGAATTGTATCTTGGGGGGGAGTTTAAGGGAAGAGTTCACTCCACCATGATGCTGACATCACTCCTCCATAACTTTTATATGCACTAGGAAACCAAAAAATTCATGGGACTCACTTTATTGTGATTTTCACTTTGCTGCAGTGGTCTGGAACCAAACCCAGAATATTATTGAGGTATGCCTGTAGTATACTTCCATATTTCCCCTAGTAAGCTTTGTGCTATTGTTATACACTATACTTTTACATATGTTATAAACTCCACACTACATTGCTACTTTTGTTTAATAGTTAATTGTCTTTTAAAGAGACTTAAATATCAAGAAAAAATGTATTTATCCACATAGTTACCATTTTCTGTGCTTTTTCATTCCTTTGTGCAGATCCTTATTTCCATCTGGTATTATTTTTCTGCCTGAAAGACTTCCTTTAACATTTCTTGCAGTGTGGGTCAGCTGGTGTTGAATTATTTTGCTTTTTTTAATGTGTCAAAATGTCTTATTTTACCTTCATTTTTGAAAGATATTTTCACAAGATATAAATGCCTAAGTTGAAAGTTTTTTCTTCCTGTACTTTAAATACATTATTCCTTTCACTTCTATCTTACATTGTTTCACATGAGAAATCTGTCAACTTAATTTTTGTTTCTTTGTACATTGTTTCTTTTTTTAACTAATTTCCACATTTTTGCTTTATTGCTGGTTTTAAGAAATTTGTTTATGATGAGCTTTGGGCTAGTTTTATTGTGCGTAGGGTTCATTGAGCTTCTTGGATCTGTAGACTTTTAATTTCCATAAAATTTGGAAAATTTTTGGCTGCGTTTTCTTCTCATATCTTTTGGTTCCCATCTCTCTCTCTTCTCCATTGGTGACTTCCATTACCAATACTTCTATTACAATTTCCATTACTTAATAAGGTGTATATTAAGCTTCTTAAAGTTGTCCCGCATCTCACTGATGCTCAATTCATCTTTCTTTTTATTCTTTTTTTCTTTATGTGGTTCATTTTGGATACTGTCTTTTGAAAGGTCTTCAAGTTCACTAATAATTTTTGCTGGAATATTTAATGTGCCGTTAATCCTAGCCATTATATTTTTCATCTCATGTATTGCAGATGATGTTAGACTTGGGTCTTTTTATATCTTCCATGTCTCTAGTTAGCATGTTAAATTTTTCCTCTAGTTTCTTGTTCTCAAGCAATATAGTTATAATAATTGTGCTAATGTCCTTTTCTACTAATTCTATCATCTATGTAACGTCTACGTCAATTTAGATTGATTGATTTTTTCTCCTCATTATGGAGAATATCTTCCTGCTTGCTAATTTTTTATTAGATGCCAGACATTTCAACTTTCTACTTGTAGGTTCTGAATATACTTGTGTTCTTATAAACAGTCTTGGGCTTTGTTCTGGGATATGATTAAGTTACTTGGAAACAATTTAATCCTTTTAGTTCATGCTTTTAAGCATTGTTAGGCAAGACAAAAGCAATCTTTGGTCTAGGGCTAATTTTTCCACAATACTGAGGCAAAACCCTTCTGAGTACTCTGCCCAATTCCCTGTCCATTGTTAATGAAATTTTATACTCTGATTGGTGAGAACAAGAATGTGGTAGGCAGAATTCTAAGATGACCTCCAATGACCCACACCTTTATATAATCCCCTCCCCATTGAGTGTGGGTATCAACTGTGAATATGATGGAATAGTCACTCCCATGATTAAGTTATGTTATACTATAAAATTGACGTTAGGAAAGGCTGATTACCCTGGGTGGGTCTGACCTAATCAGACGAACCCTCAAAAAGGACTAGGTTCTTCCTGACAAAAGAAATTTGACATGAGAGGGATTTAATATGAGAGAGATTCTCCCTTGCTTGTTTTGAAGATGGAAAGGGCCACATGGCAAGGATCTGAGATCAGCCTCTAGGATGAGAGCAGCCCCTGCTGACAGCCAGTGAAAAAGTGGTGCTGCAGTCCTAACAATTGCAAGGATCTAAATTCTGGCAACAACAAATGAGCTTGGAAGTGTATTCTGCCCCAGAGCCTCCAGAAAGGCACCCAGCCCATCCAATACCCTGTCATCAGCCTGTGAGACCCTGAGAAGAGGATCCAGCTAACCCCCAGTCAGATTTCAGACTTAAAGAACTGTGAACTAGTAAATAGATATTACATTAAGCCACTAAGTGTGGGGTAATTTGTTACACAGCAATTAAAGATTAAGGTAAGGAACTATTTTTGGCCTTGTGTGACCTCTGATAATTTTTTTCATGTTTTTCTTTTGGTTGATTGTTTTCCTGACCTCAAGTATTTCCCTCGCATGCATACGCTGATTAATATTCAGTGGAAGACTCAAGTGAGACCTTCTATAGATCTTCGGAGTTCTATTTCATGTATTTCTCTTTTCCACTGTTCTACCTTGAGAACTCTAGTATCCTTGACCTCTCTGAACTTGAAGCTCTGTCTACTCAACTCAGGGAGGCTGCTAGGCTCTCCCTGCGATCCTTCTCTCTGCACTTCTGAAGTTCTCTCCAGGCTATAAACTGGGAAACAGTAGGGCTTATTTGCTTTCTATCTCTCAGAGATGACTGCCCTTTGTTGGTTGGCGTCCAATGTCTTGAAAACTATAGTTTCATGTATTTTGTCTTTTTTATTTTGTTGCTGTTGTTTCAAGACAGAGTAGAAGATATAGCTTTTTCAGTACTGGTATATAGTTATATAATTTTTAGTTGTGAGGGTTCTCATTTTGTATTTTAAAAATAAGCACCCTGCTAAACATTTTTCTCTTTGTTTCTATATGCATCATACTTCTTGCTATTTTCCACATTGTTTAGCACAGTGTCTTACATGTAGTAAGTACTCAATAAATGCTTGACTTGATTTTTAAATTTGTTTTTAAAGACCATTTATTTGCAGCAACCTTTCAGAAATATTGTGGGTACTGTTACCTGATTTCACATTCGTTTTCACTAGTGTCATTAAATAATTACACCAAAACTAGTTATTATAATATATTTATATATTCATGTAAATGTAAATATATGCTCTACTGTCTTAGTCTGGCTTCCCCTAAGAGCAGATTCTAAGAGTAATGCTTGTGGGCAGGTAGTTTCTTTAGAAATGTGATTCCAGAAAGCAGATGTGCACAGAAAGGAACTGGCGCAGAGAAGGAGGAAAAGAGCCAATCCAAGCACAAATGGAGTTGGCCACCACTGTAGAAGATTAGTGCTCAGTCCAACTGGGATCTTCTGTAAAGTGTTAAGAAATGAGTCTCAGAACTGTCTGCTCAAGGATCAAAGGGGAAGTTATTTATCTATTGTCTCCTCTTCCCTGGTGGTCAATAGTGGCCCCATGTATGTTAAACTTCCTCACATTTTGTGGTTGTTCATGTGTAAATTCAGAAGGAGTTCCTATTGATAGAGTCAGAAAAGCTTCAGGGAAGAAAGTGTAACGTGAGTGACACCAGTCAAAGAAAGACACTGTCCAATTGTACCTGTGCAAAGCCAGTCCAAGTCTGAATGCAACTGGTCAGTACAACAGTAGCTGGAGTAAGAGGATAGGCCAAGAGGATTTTGGAATGATATAGAGCGCTTGTCCAATAAACATAAAATTCTGCAAGTTATTTAACAATATAGCCTATTACTAGTTTCTAAGTCTTTTAACTTGATATCCATGCAATTTTGAGTAGCTTCAAGCTACAGAACACTAAGAACTCCCAAGAAGTGATGAGAAGGAGCCAATGAAGACGAATGCACCCAAATCAGAAATAATATCCTTGGAATAACAATTTTTTTCCAGTTTTATTGAGATATAATTGACATACAACATTGTGTAAGTTTAAAGTGTACAACATGTTAATTCAATACATTTGTATATTGCAAAATGATGACCACCATAGTATTAGCTAACACCTCCATCACGTCACATAATTACTATTTCTTTTTGGTGGTGAGAACATTTAAGATCTCAAAGAGATATCTGCACTCCCATGTTCATTGCAGCATTATTCACAATAGCCAAGATATGGAAACAACCTAAGTATCCATCAAAGGATGAATGAATAAAGATATAGATAGATAGATAGATAGGTATACTGATACATGCTACAACATAGATGAACCTCAAAAACATATGCTAAGTGAAGGAAGGCAGGTATAAAAGGTCACATATTATATGATTTAATTTTAATTTATATGAAATATCCAGAATAGGTAAATCTATAGAGACAGACAGCAGAGCAGACTGGAGAGATGGAGGAATGGGGAGTGACTGCTTAATGGATCCATGTTTTCCTTTTGGGGTGATGAAAATGTTTTGGAACTAGGTAGAGGTGATGGTTGTAGAACATTGTGAATATGCTAAATGCCACTGAATTTTACACTTTAAGATGGTTAATTTTATGTTATGTGGATTTCACCTCAATAGAAATGTCAGTTGACCATGGACTGGAAAACTCAATATACTAAAGATGTGAATTCTCTCAAACTGATATACAGATTTAATGAAATTTCTGTCAAAATTTCAGCAAGAATTTTTGGAGATATGGACAAGATTATTGTAAAGTTTTTCTGAAAAAGGAAAGGAACTAGAATAGGTATAGCGATTTTGAAAAAGAAGAACAAAGTGGGAAGAGTCAGTCTATCTGATTTAAAGATTTATTATATAGCTACAATCATCAAGACTGTTTTCTATTGGTGGAAGGACAGAGACATAGATCAATAGAAGAGAATAGAGAACCCAGAAATAGACCCACACATATGTAACCAACTGATCTTTGACAAAAGTACTAATGCAATTCAAAGGAGGAATGATGACTTTTCAACAAATGGTGGTGAAGTAACTGAACATCCATAGGCAAAAAAAAAAAAAAAAGGGCTTTGACTTAAACCTCACACTTTATATAAATATCACCTCAAAATGGATCATGGACTTAAATGTAAAATGTAAAGCCATACAACTTTTAGGGAAAAACCCAGGAGAAAATATTCAGGATAAAGGGTAAGTGAAGAGCTCTTAGACTTGACAGGAAAAGTGTGATCCATAAAAGAAAATAAAGATGAATTGGACTTCACCAAATTTAAACATTTGCTCTGTAGAAGACCCTGTGAAGAGGATGAAAAGACAAGCTACAGACCAAGAGAAGATCTTTGCAAACCATATATCCAGCAAAGGACTAGTATCTAGAATATATAAAGAAATCTTAAAACTCAACAGTAAACAAATAAGCAAACAACCCATTACAAAATGGACAAAAGACGTGAACAGAGATTCACCAAACAGGGTATACAGATGAGAAATAAGCACATGAAAAGACAGTCAACATCATTTAGTCATCGGGGAAATGCAAACAAAGTCACAATGCAGTGTCACTACACATCTTTCAGAATGTCTAGAAAAAGTAGTGACAGTAACAAATACTGGCTGGATGTGGAGAAGCTGGATCACTCATACGTTGCTGATGGGAAAAAAATGGTACAACCACGCTGTAAAACAGCTTGGCAGTTTCTAAAAACTAAACATGTAACTAGCATACAACCAAGCAATTTCACTCCTGGGCATTTATTCCAGAGAAATGAAAGCATATGTTCACACAAAACAGTATATACAGATATTTATAGCAGTTTTATTCCTAATAGTCCCAAACTGGAAACAACCCAGCTGTTCTTCAATGGATTAATAGTTAAACAAACTGCAGTACCTCGGTACTGTGAAATACTACGCAGCAATAAAAATAAATGAACTATTGATATAATGCAACAACTTGGATGAGTCCACAGAGAATTATACTGTGTGAAAAAAGCCAATCCCAAAAGGTTGCATACTTTATCATTCCATTTATATAACGTTCTTGGAATGAAAAAATTATAGAAAAGGAGAACAGGTAAGTGGTTGCCAGGGGTTAAAGGGGTAGTATGGAGGATGGGAGGAGGAAAAATGGGTGTGCCTACAAAAGGGCAACATGGGAAATCCTTATGATGATGAAAATGTTCTGTATCTTGATTTTACCATTGTCAGTATCCTGGTTGTGATACAGTACTATGGTTTTTCAAGATGTTGCCATTGGTAGAACTGGGTAAAGCATGCATGGGTTTTCTTGGTATTATTTCTTACAAGTGCATTCGAATCTATTATATAAAAAAATAAAAGGTTTAATTTGAAAATGTTTTAAAAGATAAATTGTAGTATATCCAAACATAAATGTGCTATTTTTTTAGCTTTATTCAGGTATAATTGACAAATAAAATTGTAAGATATTTCAAGTGTACATTGTGGTGATGTGATATACATATACATTGTGAGAGGATTGCCACCATCTAGTTAATTAACACATCCATCACCTCATATATTTACTTTCTATAGGAATGCACTATTGATACATGCATCAATGTGGATGAATCTCAAAATAAATATGCTAAATGAAAAAAAACAGAAATAAAGCATGCATACTGTATGATTCTGTTTACATAAAATTCTAAAGAAGACAAACTTATCTATAGTGACAGCAAATAGATTAATGTTATTTATTGTATATCAATTATACTTCAATGAGGCTGTAAAAAAACTATGAAATATATGGACTATGAACAAAGTAGCTTTTAGAGGTCTCATGTGTTTTCCAACACCAACAACCAATTCTCTGATTCTCTGGGCACCAACTGTGTGATAACAATTCAATTCAATTCTGACACTAACTACCTGGAGTTAGCAGAGACCCTTACAAGTAAGGGCTCAGTCCCACAAGACTGCCCCCACTTCAGATACCAGTTGCAAGTCTCCGGCCTCCTGTACTTCTGAGTGACCAGATGTAAATCGGGGCTTCCCATGATCCCCTCCTCAGGTTTGATAATTTGCTAGAATGGCTCACAGAACTCAGAAACACACTTTACTTAACATTTACCACTTTATTATAAAGGATATTATGAATGATATAAATGAACAGCCAGATGAAGAGGTACATAGATGAGGTCTGGAAGGGCCCTATGCACAGTAGCTTCTCCCCATAGAATTGGGGTGTACCACCCTCCTGGCACTTGGATGTGTTTGCCAATTTGGAAGCTCTCTGAATCCATCGTTGAGGGGTCTTTATGGAGGTTTTGTCGCGTAGGCATGATTGATTAACTCAATCTCCAGTCCATCTCCCCTCCCCAGCCCCCCCCCCCCCCAGGTTGGGGAGTGGGGCTGAAAGTTCTAGGCTTCTAAACAAGGCTTGATCTTTCTGGTGACCAGCACCCATCCCGAAGCTATCTAGGGGCCCACTAAGGATCGCCTCATTAGAACAAAAGATGCTTGTATTACCCCTATCATTCAGGAAATTATGAGACTTAGAAGCTCTGTGTCGGGAACTGGGGACAAAGACCAAATATCTTTCTATGATACAACAAGCGGTAAATTCATTGCCTTAGATTTATAAAGAAGAGTCTATAAACTAAGAAAATAAGTATTTATATAAACAAATTAGATAAAGACCAAAAGCTATCAAAAGATGGAAGAAAAACATGAATGTAAAATCAGAAATAAATCAGAAACAGCAATCAATAGAATTTTGTAATAAAATTCACATCAGTTCTAAAAAAATTATAGTATGTAAACATCATTACATATAATGAAATGAAGAATCATACTTGCAATAGAAGATTAGGCCGGAGCTTTATAAAATTATAGGAAAATAATCTGCGCGAGTATATGCT